>NC_043963.1:18182537-18321933 GCF_902148855.1 Sphaeramia orbicularis | reverse complement strand
CTAAAAGAAAAATACAATAGATTAAAGACATAGAACAGCTGTACAATTGAAACAGTGTCGTACAGAAGAATAAAAAAGCAAAATGATAACTAAAATACAAGAATAGATTACAAAAAAACAAAACATAAAAACAGCTGCACAATTAAAAACAGTGAAATAAAAATACTACACCATGACTGACAGAAAGATGCACATAGATAAAAATAACTTTATTTCAGAGTAAGACTTTACTGAAGTTCATTAATACTGCGAAAATGGTACATATTGTCTTGCGTAATATTGTAGGATGAAATGTCCCATCAGAGAGTGAACTTTAATTGATTGCCATTCCAACATTTATTTCAACATAAAGTAACTCCTTGTTTTGGATAATCCCTAATGGTCCAACTAAAGCAAAATGAATTTAAAAGTAAAAATGTGGGTCATTTAGCAACACTAATCTGTCAATTGTTTTTAAAATGTCCCGTCAGAGGATTTCGAACTGCATTTTGACCCTCTATTTTAATCCAATCTATGACCTATTATTAATTATAAGCCAAACCATAAAACTCATTTATAATTTATTATACCGGGCTCAATAATTAAAACTAGCATGAAGTGACATATTCCCGTATTTACCCTGAAATCGAACAAAAGTGTTATTGGTTCAGTGTGTAAGATTTAGAGTAAGATTGTAGAGGATCTATCTATCTATCTATGTACAACAGATATTTCTGTTCCGTCACCATTTTATCGAATGACTTCTTGTGACATATCACAATAATAAATGAACAAATCACCGCATTTGTGATTTAATGGAAAAACCGACATTCTGCACTTCTGTTTTTTTTGACATTTAGTAAACTAGCAGCGTTGTACCCATGGTGCCATTGTGTGTGAAAAGTGCCTATACATTATTGTAAATGGACACAGCAAGAGCAGCAGCAATTTTGTAAAAAATTGTCGAGATGTTATTTGTTCACATTATTTGGGAGTGGATATTTAAGGAATATTTTCAAGACACAATTATGCATTTAGGCAGTTTGCTTATTTCAGTACCATCAATTTATAGTATTTCATGAACAGCAGCATAACCACTTCCGAAAATGGAGTATGGCGGCAGGGATGAAGAATTCAAGTGGCGCGTTTCCCGCTACGTGGAACTGGCTCGACTCGACTCGACTCGACTCGACTCTACTCGACTCGGGTACCAGTCCTGTTCCTGGAGACCGTTTCCATTACAGGATACTACCGACGTTACAGTACCTGGATGTCATAGCAATGCGGCGTATTACTTCTGTGTCGTCTGCTCAGAGATTGGTGATAAACTCACTCGTTGCGTGCTGTCCCGTCAAGCTCATGCTGAATTTTTATGTCTGAACCTCCTTGACAAACCATGGTGTAGTTTTCGGGCTGTCATCATGCAGATTAACCTACCGCTATATTTACTGTAAACTTCCACATCTGTTTTTTGTAAAACGCTGGGTCACAGAGACAACTCTCTGACCAATCAGAGGTCTGCAGTGTTTACACGTCACGTTTTAGTATCTGGTCCCCAGTCCTGGAACCTCAGCAGAGGTGATACCAAAAAACTAGTACCGGTACCAGATTCCAGTTTTTTTCGTAATGGAAACACAGAAAGGCCAAGTTGAGTCGAGTCGAGTTGAGCCGATACCACGTAGTGGAAACGTGGGAAAGTAGAGAGAGGCTAAAATCGCCCAGCTTACCTACAACATTTGAATACGGATATAAAATTGTGCTTAGTAGATAGTCAAGTAATGTTTATTCATTTGGCGAGTTTGATGGTGATCGAGCCTGTGAAGGTTCAGGAAAATCCGTACGAACGCCCTCCTGTGTTGCAACATCGATCATACACAGAGCGTAAAATCACCCAGTTACCTCACAACATTTGAATACAGACATAAAATTGTGCCTAGTAAATAGTCAGATATATTTCTATTCATTTGGCGAGTTTGGCAGCGATCGGGCCTGTGAAGGCTGAGGAAAATCCGTACAAACGCCCTCCTGTGCTGCAACATCAATCGTTCGGACACAGAACGTGCATTATATAGTAGGATATCGGTAAAGTTATGCTCATATTAGGGTGGTCAAACAATCATGGTAAAAAATAAAGTTTCAGATAACCTCAATTAGAACCCTGCATTAGGTGTTGGATTCAAAGATGATTTAAGAAAAAATCTGGAAAAAAGGAGACGTTTTGCACAAGTTGCTGGAAGTTTCCTGGAAATTGACTAATTTTGCATTTTCAGCATAGCCGAGCTAACCTGCTAAGAGAAGCAGCAGTACTATCAAAACCAAGGTCTGAGTGCTTCATCTAGAAATATTGTATTAAGTAAGGTCGCCGACATCTGTGGTACTTGAGTGAAGAATTGATTGGCCTGGCATTCTTGGACTCCAATGTGACAAGAGCAGAAGCAGCTGATGGTTCACAACATGATGGAAAATGAAGGTTCAGAGGTTCCACTAAAGCGTTGGGATGCCCTTAATCCATCAGATTATGAAGGGAAGCAGATCAGTGATTTGTCAGCACCAGCACCATGCGTTTCTTTGAAACTTTGGATCTGCCACAAACATTCTTCAGAATTCCTCCAGAAGACTGGCTGATGATGCAGACTTTCAGAAGGCTGACAAAATTGTGCATTCCAGAAGAGTTGTCAATGATGTTGCTGAAAGAGGGGTGGAGTTTATTCAACACTTCAACTGAAGCCTAACAAAAAATTAAGATCAGAAACAGTACTGGCTCCAAGTTGTCAAAGAACACAGGAACATTTTTTGTAATTTCAATAAAGCAACAGTGGTTGCTGGACTTTCTAAGTAACATTTTTATGCGAGTTGCAGTTTGATTTTGAGAATAAAATTACAAATTATTCTAATATGCCTTATTCATTTGGCTAGTTATGTTATATTGTATAGAGCAATCTTCACAAATCTTGTGCAGCCTCTAAATATTAATGAATTTGCATAAAATTTGGACCAAAGTAATTTGGCCAGATATAATAATAATAATAATAATAATAATAATAATAATAATGGATTGGATTTATATGGCGCTTTTCTAGACACCCAAAGCGCTTTACATTACTGACCCATTATTCATTCGCTCTCACATTCACACTCTGGTGGTGGTAAACTACATTTGTAGCCACAGCTGCCCTGGGACAGGCTGATAGAAGTGTGGCTGCCAATTTGCACCTACGGCCTCCGACCACCACCAAACATTCATACACCAGTGTGGGTGGCACTGGAGGCAGGGAGGGTGAAGTGTCTTGCCCAAGGACAACGGACTGACTAGGACAGAGTGGGATTCGAACCGCCAACCTTTCGGTTATTGGACGACCAGTTCTATCACCTGAGCCACAGCCGCCCCAGATATGAAACCAAATGCAGGGTTCTAATCCAGAGACTCTTAAAAATATTTTTTTTGGACCACCCTAGCTCATATGTCCAATGGAAAAGCGACTTCTGATGACCTCACCTGGACTGAAAAAAAATACAGCAGCATGACACTGAATATTGTCATCATCTACAGCTGCACCATTATAGTCAACGTGAACAGCTGCATGACTGTGGTATTGGAACACCATTTCCACACGTTAAAAATTCCTGCAGAGCGCGGTAAAGACAGCTGAAAGCATCATTAGAGCACCTCTTCCATCTCTGCAGGATATCTATCACCAGTGAGTCTGTAAGAGTGCATGCAGCAGCAGCAGCAGCGTCATCAGAAACAGCAGCAGCGCTCTCACCATACCCTGTAGAAGCAGCTACAAATGTGGGAATGGAAGCACCTCAAGGTTCAGGGGTAATTTTTATCCATAAACTATTAGACCGATCAACACATAACCTACTGTTCCAGCCCCCATCACAAAACAGTTCACTGTAACAGGATTCAGTATGTTCATTTATTTACACTAATGTTATTACACTGATCAGTATTGTGCTTTGTGTATGGGTGCTTCTATGAAACATGGGGGCTAAAAAGTCAAACCAGATGTAGACTAATGTTAGCAAGTTTAGATACACATTAGGTCAATTTAAAAAATAAATACTTACTGAGATAAAAGAGAAACTATTTTTCAGATAAAACAAATTTTTATATTATTTTACATTACATTTAATACAAAATCTGCATGTAACACGGTCAAAAGGATGTGAAAAATTGCACGCTACTTTTTTTTTTTAAATGTCTTTTTATTCTCTCACAGGTACATTTTGGGAATCAAACTAATTATGCAAGGCAGAGTGTTTGACAAAATGACCGCTGTTGCAAAATCATGTACGATTTATATACATTTAAATGGGAGGTTCTGCATGTATCACAAGTGGACACCATGGGTTATATTACAGAAGCTGGAATGAGACTGAGATTCATGAAAAACCCACGTCTGGATTAGATAAACCACTAGGATCATCAAATTTAACACAGTGTCTTTGTTTATGGTGGCATATAAGACCATTTACAGCCATGTTTTCCAGATCAAATGCACTGACACCTAGGTAGCTTTTCCTGTCCCGATTTTGGTCCTATTTTTGGCCCCAATATTTTTATTAAAATTTCATTAATTTTGGGATGGCTCAGAGCAAGAGTACAATTTTTGTATTTACCAAAATGAACCCAGTTTCATAGACGCACCACTATGTATTTGTATGATTACATGTATAATCATCAATGTTTTGCAAGTTATTTCCGAACTGTAATCCATTACAGATTATGTTACAGGTCTCACAATGGACACCCATAAGCAGATAAGGTTCCTGTATAAACAGGATAAAAATGATAAGACAGGGAACAGTGCTTCCTTCCAGTTCAGCCTCGCTCAGCAGAGTCTTTATTACCCAGTATTACAAATAAAATAAAATCATCAAATAAAATCATCTTTTCCATTCCATTCTGCATTGGTTTTGTTTCTTTCCAACATTACTTCATTCACAATCACAGATCAAAAATACTTATACACTGATTAGCCTAAAACTGCATCAACAAAGCTTTCAGTACATAAAATCTTGTATATCTCTGTCATTCACTTCTGAAACTGAGACAAATTTTATCTTTAGTTCCAAGACTAATTAAATTAACACACTGGCACAAAATGTACACAAGAAAAGGTCCCTACTTTAACCTTCCAGTATTTAGCCTCACTAATAAGTGAAATAAAACGACGATATAACTCCAAATGAGCAAAAATAAAGCACGAGCTGAAGACTGATAACCAGTACTGATAAATGTGTTTAAACTGTAAACATACACCCAAGCATACACACGACTTTCATCAAGAGTTTTCAAAACCATGACACAAAATTCAGCCAACCATGGAATGTGCTGGAGCCATAAACGTAGCTAGCTTTCTACCTTGAGACAAACCAAAAGACGGGCGCCATTTTCGCCGACATGAAACAGAAAGTAAAAATCGATACTCCACCCGTTCATAAGTTCACGTAATTAAACTACCTAAAAAATGTTTTGTGTCTTATCCCTAGTGTTCAATGACATTTCTGTATTCATATACAAGTTTTCAAACCATACTAACCAGTATAAACAGGATAAAAATGATGAGACAGGCAACGGTGCTTCCTTCCAGTTCAGCCTCGCTCAGCAGAGTGAGGAAGCAACGATTGTCGCTAGAAAAGAGAGTCCATAGGGAGAAGCACAGCACCACACTGTCTCCTGCTGGCCATTCTGAGGTAGCCAGGATAAACTCCACTGAATTAAAACAGTTATAAATATATGCATTTGCAGCCATAAGGACTAAAATTACGGTTTCTTCTCCTTTTTTTTCCCACAGGAAAACATTTCTACAGTTCAAAACAACACAACAAACAGAAAACGTGACGACATATTTTGTGTGCGTCACAATTACTTGTTACTGTTATTTAAAAGTCATTCCTTATCTTTCAGTATTACTGTCTCAGAATTGTAATGTGTTACATGACTCCTGTATTACTTTTGAGTTTCGTGAAGACTGTCAACATTAATGTCGCATCCACAGTAGAACCCCCCCCCCCCCCCCCCCCCCGCAGTAAATAAAGAATTCTAACTAGTAATAAAAATGTTAGCTTCATTTGAGCAATTAAATTATGGGTGAAAAGTGTGCTGTAATGCAAGTGCTACTGAACATGTACCGAGTAAAATATTAGTGAAAATTGATTAGTAATGCCTTAGACTACTGTTACAGTAAAAAAGTAATCAGTTACTGTAATGGATTCCTTTTATAATGCGTTATTCCCAGCACTGATAATCATATATGTGTGCATGTGAGTATGTGTCTGTAGATAAACCTATGGGTATACATTAGGGTTGGGAATCTTAGTTGTACGGCTGATACCATACGCATTTCGATAGAGCATGTCCAATCCGATATATTAAAGATACATGTGTGGCATCTCACAATGCAGTACGATTCACACCCAAATCACGATACAGAGAGATTAGGTTCATTCTGATTCAACAAATTCATTCTGATTCAACAAATTCATTCTGGTAAAAAAAAAATATGCAGTGCAATTCGAAGAGCTTGATTACACTGGGTTACAAAAAAATGTTTTTTGCAAGTTGTCTAGGTTTTTTCAACTAAATTGGGACCATTTTGCACTGCTAAATCCAAAAATGACATCTTTTTTTCTCAATCAGGTCTGTTTTTTTTGCCAATTTGATGTTTTGAAAAATTTGATCTTCTCACAAAATTGATTACATTTTTGTGACTTTATCAGTTGATTTTTTTTATATAGTTCTCACCCAAAATAGGTTTTAAGAAAAAAAATCATTTTCCAACAGGATTCCTGTTAGGTACAATGGTGTATTCACTGCAGATGTAGCAAAACGTCAGGCTTATTTTGCAAGATCTTCTTGTCGAAGCCATTTCATTCACCTGTAATATTAAAAAAAACATTAATCATAAATTGGCAAAAGTTAAATCTTCAGAACTTGTTTATTGCAAGAAATATGAAAGAATTTTGTATCATATGATGTGAAAATGCCCATAAATGTAAGCAAAAATGTTAAAAAACCAATATGTAGCATAGTTCAGAAAGTTGACCTGATCGAGCAAAATTAATTTGATTTTTGGATTCAGCACAAAATGATCCTAAATCAGCTCAAAAAACTTAAACAATACATTTGTTGTTGACCAGTGTAATCATATATGTGTGCATGTGAGTATGTGTCTGTAGGTAAACCTATGGGTATACATTAGGGTTGGGAATCTTAGTTGTACGGCTGATACGATATGCATTCCGATAGAGCATGTCCGATCCAAATATTAAAGATACATGTGTGGCATCTCACCATGCAATATGATTCACACCCAAATCACAATACAGAGCGATTAAGCTCATTCTGATTCAACAAATTCATTCTGTAAAAAAAAAAATATGCAGTGCAATTCGAAGAGCTTGATTATTGATTTATCAAATAAGACCATGACTTTTCCCAAAGTGGCTTTAGTTCAGTTTCAGAACTGTGCCTCACATACAGTCAGGTGAAAAAGTTAGGACTTTGTTTCCGAAGTCATTTCTCTGCATGTTTCTAACACTCGACTTCTTGCTCCCTCACCAAATCAATTTGCAATGTAATGTATTTGGAATGTAGGTAAAACAGAAAAAAGTTCTGTCACTTTAAGAGACACCTGCGCAAGGTATTCTGGGATGCGCTGTAAGATGTGTATGTCATTGTTTAAGGGAGTATTTACGGTATGTACAGCAGTATTCAGTACAGCTGATATAGTAAGAAGTACCCGTTCATAAACCACATGTGGTCACCTCCTTCTATGTCTGTCACATTCACATACAGACATTACAGTATTCATCCACAGTGCTTGTGCCACAGTGCATGTGCAGAGCTCAGACTGTTGTGTGCAGTGTACACATCCGCGAATCCACGGTGCACGTTAACATGGGTCTGAAGGAAAGAACAACTTTACCCAAATAAATAGTAACACTTTTAAATGCAAGTAAAAATATATTCCATTGAACGGATGGAATTTTATCGATACAAACATTCAATAACCAGTGCATCGCGGTTTCATTCCAAACTTTTCATTCACTTTTAGCTTCTCTACTGGTGCACTCGGATCATGCATGCGCATATCGGCGTATTGGATAATCTTCCCATCCCTAGCATACACGTTTTCAGACTGACCAGTATTAATGTCTTTATATAATGTACATGAATATGGTGTGTTTTTATATAGTGTCAGTTCTTTTTTTTCCAATTTCTTTATTCATATTGTTGTATTTTTATGTTTATATTTCTTTTATGAAGTCAAGTAATCCTTTGATAGACGATTTGAGTCTTTTTGTACTTCTTAGATATTAACAGACCTGCAGCAAAGTGTATACATTGGGAATATTCATTTACCTTTACTGTGATATCAGTGTTCCACAAGGATCACTACTGGGACCATTTTCATTTACTTTATATTCTATGCTCGCCTTTAGTCTCTATACCTATCAAGAAAACAAATAACAAGCTGTAAACAAATCTACCTGCCTCTATAACCCATGGTCCTGATTTCTTTAGGGAGTTCATGTTTACATCTGTTTACCATCTTGTTGAAATTAAACTGGTTTTCCTGGGTGGTGACATCTGATGTAGTTTCATGATTATCCATAGTTTGCATTTTACATGTGTTGGTGGCATGTGTTCGACTTCATTCATTTGTGAATATTTTCTTCCTGAAAACAAAATGTACAACTATTACAGACAAATCCCTTAGGTGTTTCATCAATGGAACCAGAACATCATCCTTGCAGAACTCTAGATAATACATCATTATGTGATACAGTGAGTTTACACATTTTTAGGAAAAAAGCTCGCTAACTTAAAAGTTCTTGCGTAAGTGAAATGCCATATTATGAAATGCCTTAATGTAAGCATAATTATAGAGAAACTAAACAAGTGGTGATGACTCAAGGATGATGAATGTACACAGACAAAATGATGAAAGGGGAAAAAAAGTAAAATGTCAGAATGCATAAAAGATTTAAAGTGAATAACAAGAAGAACAACTGAAAATGCAAATCTGACAGAATAAAAAGTCAAGAAAAAGAAGAGTAAATGTATGTAGAGATGTTTCAGCCTCACACTGAGCAACTCTATGTTCTATAATTGTATGCCACAGTTCAGGGAAAACCATGCAATTAACCAGCAGAGCATGAGCCTCAGCCCGTCTGAACACTCTTATCACAGCTGGAGCTGCTTTACATTTTCCACAGTTTGTCACAGCACTTGAATTATTGATTTTGCATTTCATTTTTTTGTGTTTCCTATACATATACTGAATGTGAAGACCTTTATGAGGTGAATGCTGACTGGAATCAATTTACACCATAGGCTTTTAATGACTGATGGATGTGCAGACAGATTAAATTAAAGGGAAAGATGTGAACAAGCTAGTGTAGGAGCAAAACAAAAACACCAACTACAGAGTGAAACACTGCTATTGTCAGTTTGTGTAAACTGCAGATGTAGATAATTTCAACTATTTTGAATCTATTATATGTAAAAGTAATATTTTTTTCCGACAGTCCATGAGTCTACAGTAGTGTTTTTCAACCTTGGGGTCGGGACCCCACATGGGGTCACCTGGAATTCAAATGGGGTCGCCTGAAATTTCTAGTAACTGATTAAAAAAAGCCAAAAAAAAAAAAAAAAAACTAAAGTGGCAAGGTTTCACTATAAAAGGATCAGTGTTATTACAGTGTAAACTTTGGTGCTGCTGGTGGATATACACCCCAGGTGAGCCTCTAAATAAGACCCTCTTTCCTCCTCATTTCAGTTTAATCCCTTGAACACTGGTTTCAGATGTTTGTGGTGCAATATTTTATCAGTTTGAGAAAGAACAGACTGTACCACACACAACTTAAAAAGGGGATTGAGAGCAGTTAATGCAGTGTTTTTTAACCTTAGGGTCAGGACTCCACATACACTATATTGCCAAAAGTATTTGCTCACCTGCATTGACTCGCATATGAATTTCAGTGCCATCCCATTCCTAGTCTATGGGGTTCAATATGACGTGGGTCCACCCTTTGCAGCTATAACAGCTTCAACTCTTCTTGGAAGGCTGTCCACAAGGTTTAGGAGTGTGTTCATGGGAATTTTGGACCATTCTTCCAGAAGTGCATTTGTGAGGTCACACACTGATGTTGGACAGAAGGCCTGGCTCTCAGTCTCCGCTCTAATTCATCCCAAAGGTGTTCTATGGGGTTGAGGTCAGGACTGTGTGCAGGCCAGTCCAGTTCATCCACACCAGACTCTGTCATCCATGTCTTTATGGACCTTGCTTTGTGCACTGGTGCACAGTCATGTTGGAAGAGGAAGGGGCCAGCTCCAAACTGTTCCCACAAAGTTGGGAGCATGGAATTGTCCAAAATGTCTTGGTATGCTGAAGCATTCCCAGTTCCTTTCACTGGAACTAAGGGGCCAAGCCCAGCTCCTGAAAAACAACCCCACACCATAATCCCCCCTCCACCAAACTTTACACTTGGCACAATGTGGTCCCACAAGTATTGTTCTCCTGGCAACCGCCAAACCCAGACTCGTCCATCAGATTGCCAGATGGAGAAGCGTGATTGGTCACTCCAGAGAACACGCCTCCACTGCTCTAGAGTCCAGTGGCGGCGTGCTTTACACCACTGCATCCGGCGCTTTGCATTGCGCTTGGTGATGTATGGCTCGGATACAGCTGCTCGACCATGGAAACCCATTCCATGAAGCTCTCTGCGCACTGTTCTGGAGCTAATCTGAAGGCCACATGAAGTTTGGAGGTCTGTAGTGATTGACTCTGCAGAAAGTTGGCGACCTCTTCGCACTATGTGCTTCAGCATCCGCTGACCCTGCTCCGTCAGTTTACGTGGCCTACCACTTTGTGGCTGAGTTGCTGTCGTTCCCAAACACTTCCACTTTGTTATAATCCAGCTGACAGTTGACTGTGGAATATTTAGGAGCGAGGAAATTTCATGACTGGATTTGTTGCACAGGTGGCATCCTATCACAGTTCCACGCTGGAATTCACTGAGCTCCTGAGAGCGACCCATTCTGTCACAAATGTTTGTAAAAGCAGTCTGCATGCCTAGGTGCTTGATTTTATACACCTGTGGACATGGAAGTGATTGGAATACCTGATTCTGATTATTTGGATGGGTGAGCCAATACTTTTGGCAATATAGTGTAGCTTGAATTGCCTTGTTGTTGAAATGTGCCATACAAAAACTTGCTTGCCTTGCTTTGCCTTAAACACTACAATTTGGACAATATATCACATATACGGGGGACATTATACGCTTCCATGCTTTGGTGAGACTCTTCGCATACATTTGTGGGTGGTTGAATATTTAGATTCTTGTGCCCGAGTGCATGGTGACCATAATTAATGTTTGTGTGTAGGTGCATTGAGGGTTGAGGTCTAGTTAATTGGTTTTGTGCCATCAGCCCATTTCCTGTTCCGAACTAACCCTCTGTGTGTCCGTCCACGTCTATAATGGTAATCTGTGGACATGAGACACACACACACACAATTACATACATGATCAAAAACAACGGAGTAATACCCCACTAAATACATGCACTTTGAAACAATGTGTTAGTTCAGTAATTGCATCCTTAGAGGGAGTGAAAAACATGCTGGAGCTCTAATCAACCTACAAATGAGGCTTGGACAAAGCAGGGACAGAATGTAGGCCCCCATCTAATGACTCAGACCGGCTCTTATTAGGTTCACAAGGAAGAGTCACCATCACACTTTTCTGCAGCGTTCAGAGGACACTTCCACTTCTGCAGTGGTTGGTTGAATTTGGCCTAAATCAGAGACTGAGTTCAAATGGTGTGATTCTTTGTTTTTTTCCCATATATGAGAAGAAACTAAGTAAAACAGAGGTGAGAACATGTACGACTCACATGTTTTGGGGAAGAGGAGAGAGGAATACAGGGAGGTGTGGAAGATAGAAAAGAAGAGGTACTGTTGGATGTCCGTCTGTCCGTCCATCCATCCATCTGTCTGTCTATCCATCCATTGTTCATCTATCCATCAGTCTATCCATCCATCCATCCATCTATTCATCCATTCATCCGTCTATCCATCCATCTGTCTATACATCCCTCTGTCCATCCATCCATCTCATCCATCCATCCATCCATCCATCCATCCGTCTGTCCATCTGTTGTTCATCTATTCATCAGTCTATCCATCCATCCACCCATCCATCCATCCATTGTTCATCTATCCATCTGTCTATCCATTATCATCCACCTGTCCAGCTGTCAATCCATCCATCTGTCTGTCTAAATAGATAGATATACTTTATTGATCCACAACTGGGAAATTGTAGTCCATCCATCCATCCATCCGTCTGTCTATCCATCCATCCATTAATCTATCCATTCATCCGTCCATCTGTCCTAGATAGATTATCTTTCCATCTAGACTTAACTGATTCCAAACTGGGATATTGTAGTCCGTCCGTCCATCCATCCATCCATCCATCCATCCATCCATCCATCCATCCATCCAGATAGATAGATAGATAGATAGATAGATAGATAGATAGATAGATAGATAGATAGATAGATAGATAGATAGATAGATAGATAGATAGATAGATAGATAGATAGATAGATAGATAGATAGATAGATACTTTATTGATCCCAAACTGGGAAACTGTAGTCCATCCATCCATCCTAGTGATGTTTTCAACCAACATAGATAATATTGTCCTCTTTTATCTGTTCTAAATAATACACTTCTCTTGTTTTCAGTTCTATAAATTGTTCAGTGTTCACTTGATCTAGCTGTCTGTGTCTGATACACAATCTGTCTGTTTAATAAAGACACAGTGATGGCAGTAGTTTCTGTTATTCCATGCTGTGGTCTTCTAGCTCACTGACTCTGGTTTATTCTATTTCCAAATTCAGAGGCGTTTGCTGTTCTTATCTCTGACCAACCATCCGCCGCTCTGTTTATGCACCTCTCTTTCTGTCAATTTCTTTGTTTTCTCATTGTCTCAGTTCTGTCTGTTTTTTGCTCTTTCTGTCCTCCCTTGTTTTCCCTCCTTCTTTTTTCCCCTCGGTTGTCTGCGCTCTATCCTTCCTGTCAACACGTCTCTTTCACAGATCTGTCATTCACAGCTCAGTCTCTGGTTGAAGCTCTTTAACTTTCCCTGCATGAGGATGATGGTCCCAGGCTAGAGCTGATGTCTGCGTTTGTGTCTGAATGTGTAGCATCTCTGTTATTGTGAGTAAAACGTACAGAAGATTGACTGGTTTTGTTATGTATGAGAAATAGGTGCAACTTTTATGGATAGAGCACTTGGTTTTATTGAACTTTTAGGTGGAAATGAAGAAATTGAGATTAAAGCCATTTCAGGGACTCCAGTAATTAGTAGTGATTGATTTTTATTTAATCTATTTATTTATTTATTTATTTATTTATTTTCCCCTGGAAGGTAGGATATAGATTTCAATTAATTAAGGAGACAGGTATCACAGCTAAACAATGGTTTTAGTATCGGGAAAAAAAATACTCAACCCTTTAACGACGGCCATCTCTCCGGCGCTGCATTTGCATTTTACAGTTTTCAAATGACAGTAACTCCTGAAGCATTTATGCTATCCACAAAATTCAAATGGCATTGGAATGCTGAGATCCTGAGCTTTCCAACGTCATATAACACTTTACAGCAGCAGTGTGCGACTTTATTACAAGTTTATTTCTGATACAGTATATTATTTTTATTGGACTGTCTTCTCTATGTAGCACTTTGAGATTCTGCTGAATGAAAAGTGCTTTATGAATGCAATTTATTATTATTATTATTATTATTATTATTATTATTATTATTATTATTATTATTATTATTGTTATGTTTATGTGTTTTATTTATTTTCTTCTGTTTCGACATTCATATTTGAAATAAATACATCAATCAATCAATTATTATTACAAGTAGAAAGGAACTGTTTCAGAGCCTTCCACATTGGCTAAAAAAATGCCCAGAAATAACAAAAAATATGAAGCCATGATATGGATACTGAATGTTCAAGACTAAAAAGCACATTTGAGCAGATGCAAAATAGTCAACAGTTTATTTCTGCAATCTCTAAAAGTTTCATTGTGGACATCTGCAGTTGTTTCTGATTATAAATACGCAAAAATCTTCAAGTTTTTTTTTTTTTTTTTTTAACTAAAACGGTATTTTAAGCATTTATTATCACCATGATAATTACTAGCCAGATGTTGAAAGTTAAGTTCTTCCTGAAAACAAAGTTGCAAAAGAATTGAGAAAAAAAAATTACTGAAAAGGCATTTTGACTATCATAAGTACAATGTTCTCACATACACAAATGAGATGGAAGAGGTGAAACGACAGATGAGCTGATTATACAAGAAGTTTTTTTTTTTTTTTTAAGCGAACTTCCACTCTGCCATTGTGTTGATGTCACGTTGTAGTTTTGGGGTGAGGTCGGGTTAGCTCGATTTGGCCTGTTACATCACAGAAATGCTGGACAGTAACTTGACGGCCAACAAAGAAGCAGTCAACACGAGTCATGTACAATGAATTCATTTATTCCTTTAATAAATCAAAATGCGGGCTGCTAACAAAAAACACAAAGGCCAGAGAAATGTGATGGAGGCCAGGACAGTGCAGGTTGTGCCAAATTAATGAAATTAATAGAAGAAAACAGGGCCTAACCGAGCATCTAAATGTAGGAAACAGAAAAACAAAAGGAACGCCTAAACTTATCTATAAACTGTGGTCACAAAAACATACATGGGTGGCACCAACCAATAAACCTAGTGTGTTAAACAAAAGCTGAAGCTGCGTGAAATGGACAAATGTATAGGGTGCCCCAAACTCACCTATGTCCTGAACCTCACACCAAACGGCCTTCTAACAAACAGAAAATGGCTCACACAAAGGACTGTCATGGAAGCAGGGCCTCATCAGATAGCAGTCAAGGGGAAGACAAAGACGGGGGTTGAAGTCTTCAGGGGGAAGCTTTTCACCTGTCTTCTTAGCTCTGATTGGCTGGCTGGAGCCTTCATGGTCCAGTCACAGGCAGCTCAGCCCACCCAGGTGGAAACCAATTTGTAAGGCAAGGCAAGGCGAGTCAAGTTTATTTGTATAGCACATTTCAGCAACAAGGCAATTCAAGGTGCTTCACACAGGACATTGAAATACAACGACAGGGGAAAAAAACCCACATTTAAAGCATTATAAAAGAAACATGTAAAAGGTGATTAAAAACAGCAAGTAAGAAAACAACACATAAAATTCAAAAATATAAAAACACACACATATTAAAATAAGAGTTGCAGTGCAGAGTTTTGAAAGAGAAATAAAATTTAAAAAGTCAAAAGCCTTTTAGTCAAAGGCAGCAGTGAACAGGTGAGTCTGTAACCTTCACTTAAAAGAACTCAGACTCTCAGCAGACCTGATATTTTCTGGTAGTTTGTTCCAGATATACGGAGCATAGAAACTGAACGCTAATTCTCCATGTTTAGTTCTGACTTTGGAAGCACAGAGCAGACCTGCACCAGATGACCTGAGTGGTCTGTAATCACCTGTGGTCTTGTAATCACCTGCAGAAAAAAAGGAAGGCGGGAAAACAGAAAAAAACACCGCCCTCCGCTGTCTGACATGTAACATGGCCCCACTTTGCGACTAGGACCTCCGGCTTCAACGCGCGTTCCAGTGCATTTTCCTTAGTTGGATGGCAGAAACTTCGCCCCTCCCAGCACTTTGGAACGCACTAATAGTACACATTAGCAGCAGTGAGCAGCTGAGTGATGCGGTCGCTGTACCGGTCTGTCGTGGTGAAGAAGGAGCTGAGCCGAGAGGCGACGCTCTCGATTTACCGGTCAATCTACGTTCCTACCCTCACCTATGGTCATGAGCTTTGGGTCATGACCGAAAGGACAAGATCCCGGATACAAGCAGTCGAAATGAGTTTTCTCCGCAGGGTGGCTAGGCGCACCCTTAGGGATAGGGTGAGGAGCTCAGTCACCAGGGAGGAGCTCGGCGTAGAGCCGCTGCTCCTCCGCTTCGAGAGGGGCCAGCTGAGGTGGCTCGGGCATCTGTTTTGGATGCCTCCCTGGGGAGGTGTTCCGGGCATGTCCCACCGGGAGGAGACCTCGGGGAAGACCCAGGACATGCTGGAGAGACTATATCTCTCAGGAACGCCTCGGGGTCCCCCCAGAAGAGCTGGAGGAAGTGTCTGGGGAGAGAGAAGTCTGGGCGTCCCTGCTTAGACTGTTACCCCTGTGACCCGGCCCCGGATAAAGCGTGGGATAAAGTAAAGTAAAGTAAAAGTAAATTTTATTTATAGAGCACTTTTCACAGACAGAGTCACAAAGTGCTTTATCATTCAAAATCAGAATCAAATTAAGTTTACAGAGACCCAACAGAATCCTTCAGGGCAACACTTGTGATTGGTGACAGTGGCGAGGAAAAAAACTTCCCTTAACGGCAGAAACCGCGAGCAGACCCAGACTCTGAAGGATGGCTGTCTGCCTTGACCAGTTTGGGGTTAAAGAGAGAGAGAGAGAGTAAAGGAGGAGAAAGAGAGGAGAGCGATAGATATATAGTAGAAGACTGGGGGGGGGGGGATGACACATGGTACGTTATGATGAATACATAGAGTGTAATCAGTCTGTGGTGGTCCTGGGTCAGGTGGGAGACTAAAAAGCCTTTTTGAACAGGAGGGTTTTGAGGTGGTTTCTTAAAGCTCTCTACAGAGTCCATGGACCGTAGGTGTAGAGGCAGGTCATTCCATAGACGTGGTGCCACAGCTTTAAAAGACCTGTCACCCGCGTGTGCTAAAACAGGTCGTGGACCATCAGCAGGTACTGTCCTGAAGACCTCAAGCTACGAGTCGAGCTGTAGGGCGGGATCAGGGAAGCAATGTATGCAGGGGCCTGGCCATGTAGGGCCCGGAAAGTTAGCACAAGAATTTTGAAATGAAGACGATATAGACCAGGGAGCCAGTGGAGAGATTTAAGGATGGGAGTGATGTGGGTTCTCCTTGTTTGTGCGGGTCCAGGAGCCTGGCAGCAGAGTTCTGGACAAACTGTAGACGGGCCGCTCCTTCTTGTTAAAGCATGTAAACAGGCTGTTGCAGTAGTCTAAGCGAGAAGATACGAAAGCGTGAACGATCATCTACGAGCTCATTTGTGGACACCATAGATCTGAGTTTGGAGATGGTGCGTAGGTGAAGAAACAGTTTTTTGACTAGGTGTTTGGAGTAGAATTCTAAAGACATGTCCTGGTCAAAGATGACACCCAGATTCCTCAGTTTTTGTCTTTACCGAGGAACTCAGGTCTCCAGGTGATGTTGATCCCTGGGATTGCACTATCCGGGGCAATGATGAGGGTCTCAGTTTTGCTGGAGTTCAGCTGGAGGCTGTTATCGATTCGCCACTGCTTCAGCTCTGACAAGCAGTTGACTAAGGAACTCAGGTTGTGGGGCTCAGAGGGCGTTAAAGGAGCAGTATATCTGTATGTCATCCGCGAATAGATGATAGGAGACATCACTGTACTGTCGGATAAGTGGCCAAGTGGGAGGACATAGAGTAAGAATAGACTGGTCCCAGACAGAGCCTTGGGGCACACCACACAGTAGATCCGCTGAGTCAGATGGAGTTGTTTATTGACACAGTGAAGCTTCTGCCGGTCAGGTAAGAGGAGAACCAGTCTAGCACATGACCTGTACCTCCCTACCAGGTCCCTCAGTCTCTCAAGCATTATGGTATGGTCCCACTGTGTCAAAGGCTGAGGAGAGATCTAGCAGGACCAAGACCGGGATTCCCGGAGGTCAGCCGCCATCAGGATGTCACTAGACACTTTTATAGTGCGGTTTCTGTTGAGTGCGTTGTCTAAAACCCAGACTGAAAAGGTGCATAGATCTGGTGTGTCTCCAGAAAAGCTGTAAGTTGTTTAGACACGCTTTCTCAAGGATTTTGGCAATAGGGGGAGCTTTGAAATGGGCCTGTAGCTTTGAAGTCTGTGGGGTCCAGTGGTGGTTTTCTTTAGTTTAGGTTCTATGATGGCCTGTTTTGAAGGAGCTGGGAAACAAACCAGTTGTGAGCGACAGGTTAAAAAGCTTTATGAACCCATGGTCCAATAGTGTCAAAGACACCGACAAGGAGCTTATGGGGAGGAGGTCTGCAGAGTTGGAGGAGGGTTTCGTTTTGGATAAAAGTGCTGAGATGTCCTCCAGTGTCACAGGGTCGAAAGAGGACCAGGTTTGCAGAGGGGGATCAGATAGGGTCAGACGGCCAGAGGGTGGTGGGATATTGTGTTAATATCCCTGATCTTGTCTGTGAAGAAGTTTAGGAAGTCATTGCTGTCAGCTTTACAGAGCACAGGGGCAGCAGGGACAGCAGGGGACACAATGGACTGGATTGTGTCAAAGATTACTTTGGGGTTTTTCTTGTTTGTGGCTATAAGTTTGTGGAAGTAGCTGGATCTTGCCTCCTTAATCATTTTATTAATGAGGTTATGAGATCTTTAAGATGTAACCTGTGTACTTCCAACTGGGTTGATTTCCAAAGACGCTCAGTTTTGCGACAAGTTCTCCTTAGGTTTAAGATGTTTTCATTTATCCAGGGACAAGACCACTTACGAGTGACATTAGTTTTCACGGGAGCCACCTGGTCAAGAATAGAGCTGCAGTGTGTGGCAAAGCACTGGATAAACTCATCAACATCGGGACACTCATTAAGAAGACTAGGGTTAAACAGGGCACGGAAATCCTGGGCTGTGGACTCTGTAATGATCCTCCTCTTGGCCCTTCTAGTGCAGGCTTGGGCTCAAGAGGCACACATAAGTCAAAAAACACACCACAATGATCACTCAAGTGGACATCCTCAACACACACATTTTGTGACGTGTAAGCCCAATGAGGAAAACCAGGTCCAGGGTATGTCCTTTCTTGTGGGTGGGGCCAGATACATGTTGTTGTGAGGTTAAAAGTGTCAGTCATGCTAAAAGTTCCATTGCTGGGCTGGATTGAATTGTTATCGATGTGCAGATTGAAATCCCCAAGAATTAAAACCTTCTCCAGTTTTATTATTGATGTAAGGAAATCACTGAAATCGCTTAAGAAGGCACCAGCAGGGCCAGGGGGTACGGTAGATTAAGAAACAGTAAAACACACTGGACGAGCCAATCTTGATCATTTGTGACTCAAATGAGGGAAAGTCATCGGTGCTCATCCTTCTGCATATGTATTTGTCTTGGTGCACTACAGCAAGGCCACCGCCCCGGCGACAGGGGCGGGGCTGACCAACAGCAGAGCAGCCAGGAGGGCACAGTTCATTTAAATGAATGAACTCCCCATCCCTTTGCCACGTCTCCGTCAGGAATATGCATCCAAGTTCCTGTTGGTAAAAAGCTCATTTAGGGAGAAGGGATTATTGGCAATGGAACGTGCATTTAGTAATCCAACCGGCTAGGTGGTGGTGACATCATGGTGTTCGTGTCCGCTGTGTGTAATGGGATTTGTGTCAACCACCTACGGTGCCTTTTAGCAGAGTGAAACCCCATACGAGACCTGGATATGACAGGAATGGGGAAGAGCAAGGCAGAGCTGTAGGCTGCTGGAGATGGGGAAGGAGAAGAGGAATTCACTGAGGTGGTTAGTTGACAGGTGGACAGTGAGGGCCTGGGAGAGGAGGAGAGATCAGTTGGGGTGTTGTTTATTCTCACTACAGATTTTATAGGAGACTCTGAACGTGGTGATATTAGATTGACCAGCAGGGGGAGCAGTGGCTGCAGCAGAAGAGGGAAGGGCATAGTCACATTGGTGTGGGTGTGGTTTGGTCAGGACAGCGTGTTGGATGTTTTGAGCCAAGACCCTGCTGCCTAGTCTAGAGGGGTGGACACCATCGGACTTGTAGAAGGAGGGGCGTTCCAGAACAGATTGAAGTTATCATAAAACTGAAGCCGTTCAGAGCAGAGGCGGACTGGAGCCAGGTGTTCAGGCTGAGGAGTCGGCTGAAACGGCCCACACCACGGGCAAAGGAGGGGAGTGGCCCGGAAATGAAAACAGCTTCCCGGATCCTTTCAGTTTATCAAAGAGGTTTTTAAAATGAACCTTCGTCACTTCGGACTGTTGAAGAGAAGTGTCACTGAAGCCCACGTGAACTATGATTCCTGGGTAACGGTGGACGGCAGTGAGAGCAGCAGCTGAGGGAGTTCATGGAGGATGGAGGTGACGGTGGAACCAGGAAAACACCTGGTTATGGCGTTAAAGAAACGGACGTGACGGGATGATGGAGTCCCCGAGGATAGCGGTGGTCGGAGGGAAAAGTGGTCGAGGAGACGGTGTTGAAGGTGAAGGGTTCCTGGTCTCTCTAGGTAGACATTCCACGGGTGGACCGTCGGAGTGACGGCGGACGGCGGACGGCCTCTCGGAGGAGGCGGCGCCGGGCAGAGGAGGCGGACCGAGGACGGGGACCCTGTTCGACGGCTTCACAGGAGGACCGGCTTTAGGACCGTCACCGGTAATCAGTTCGGTGGCCAGCCACGGAGTCAGCAAGGAGCCGGTTCCGGGACAGAGCCAGGTGGGATGGGGGGCACCATCAGCCCTGGCGGGGGGAGGAGCCGGAGCGTTCTCCACGGGACAGGACGGCGAAGCGGTTTGATGTGCTGATGGTCAGCGGTGGTGGAGTCTTTGCTCGTGTTCTTTTGCGGCCACGAATCACCACTTCAGACCAGGGTGTAGAACACAGGGGGGGCGAGAACAGGCAGAGGAAGGATCCCATACACCGTATAATCACAGGAGGCTTGGGCTTCTCTGCGCTTTTCAGGAACAGACTGGACAGTGTGGGAAGGCGGCTGGAGAAACCACAGAGCTGGGCATTTTTCTCCGCGAGTTCTGCGGAGAGGCGCAGTATTTCCTCTTTGAGATCCGCGATAGTTTGGTAAGCCTTTACCAGGGTTTTGTTTGCTTGGACGAGAGGACTATCTCCAGCTGATTAGGATGACGCCATGGTGGAAGCAGCGAGATACCGGGCAGAGCGCGGGAAGCGGTGGGTGACAACCAGAGGTAAGGATCCACTGAACAATACTGACCTGTCCTGATGAAGGTTTGGGTTGATAGCGTCAAGTTAAAAAGACACGGTTAAGAGGTTGGGTTCAAGTGAGTAAGCGTTGGAAAGGCAAGAAATAAGTAGTTAAAAAGGCTGGATTTCTGAGAGTAGATCCGCCGGCGGTTTGACAGACGCCACGCATGCGCAGAAGACGAGAGGCTACTCATTGATAATGAATGAATGAATGAATGTGCCAAAAACAAACTCTGTTCTTGTTCTTGCCACCTCAGGAAACCAAACTAATTTCTCTGTTTTGTGGAGTATGTAATGACCTGAAGTGTCTGACAGGTGGCCTCTGCTTTAGGGATACACCATGTCGATACCAGTATTGGGTATGGATTCAATACTGAGCGTGTGTACTTGCACTTGTAAAAGTACTCCGATACAACTGCACCGATACCACTTACAGCAGCATGACATTCGCAGTTAAGTGCAGCAGGTACGCAGTGGAGGAGTATGTCAGCAGAGTGGAGATTTTTCAAAATAAATGATGGTGACCAAAAGTAACCCTGACTACTAGTAACATTAAAGACAGGATGGATATGGACGGAGCAGTCTGTACGTCCAATGCGTACGCAATTTTGTCAGTTTTCCAGGAGCTCGCAGATGCGTACCCAAACGGAGAATCCAGCGGGAACGTGTGGAGGTAGAGGATCTGTTCAAAGAGCGACTGTATGAGTTGGAGAACAACTACTGACAGATTTTATGACAACTACCCAGGGCTGGGCCGGTTTCCGTCCCACTTATAATAATATGGGGTTAAGGAGTGGTGTTGGACTGAGCCATTAGCGGAAAGTGAAAATGAAACTTAAACATCATCTATATTTTCCCTACCTGCTGAAGCTTCACTTTTAAGGCTTTGCCATGGTGCTTACCAGAAACACTGCAACATTAATATCCACATCATGTTACCTCTGTCGTCTGTTGTGTTATGACTGACTTCCTTCTTCTTCTCAAAAATGTTACTTTTCTTTGTAGTATTCAGCCAGTATGGTTAATTAAGAGCGGCTCCCCCTGGTGGATGATTGAGAAAGGCTCATTCCAATGCATTAAATGTCAGTACGCAGCACTTAGTTACTTTTGAAAACGTGTTTTATTCGTTGTCATTAGTCTGACTGGAACAAAGAACTGCAATGATATTGTTAAGTACTCATATCGGTACTCGGTATTGGCAAGTACTCAAATGTAAGTACTTGTACTCAGTCTGGAAAAAAGTGGTATCGGTGCATCCCTACTATGCTTCTCAAGTTTACTCCTCCATGGGCTTCATTTTCACAATCTATAAGTAAATTCAACCAGTTTAGCACATTATTCAACATCCTGATGAGTTGGATTTTGTAGTTTTAGTTATTCTAAAGTTTGACACAAGGATCAATCAGTGAATGAACTATTGCCAATCGAAGTTTCAGAAAATCGAAATACTCAGTACCCTCGAATTCGTTTGGAACTACAACATCACTGCAGTCTTAAAGCAGTAAAAATCATGAACAGCCAGCTTAATCAATACTATTATTCAACACTGTTAGAATCTTATATTTTGAGAAAAAGTGAGTCCCTCTTGGAGGTTTGGTCGACCTTTAGGGCAGACATCCAAAGACCACCAGAGGAGTGACGTTCACTGAATACCAATCTAGCGGTGGGGTAGAAGGTTGAGACACGGAAGAAACTGAATCTGTTTCAGGAAGCCTGTGCTGATCAGAGAATTTATAACTCCTTCCTTACAAGTCTATTCACAAAGACGTCTATTCCTTTAATGTAGCTCCCTACTTGCTGTATCACATTTAGTAGGAGTTACTACTTAATGTGTTTCAGTGCAGTGCTCCTTAAATAGAGATTTCCAGAAGACATGCTGGAAGAGATTGCTTCAAAAAGAACAGGTTTTTGTGACAGAGATGTGTGACAGAACCAACGAGACAGTAATATAGTTATGCTGAGCTTTTTAACCACAATGTATAATATTTCAGTAGAATACAATGCAGTACAATATCTTTTTATTCATCTTCAGTTTTTCAAGCATACCAAAAAGTAAGACAAACACTGAGACTATAACAGAGGAATAAGGCACCAAAAAAAAAAAAAAAAATCCACTATGAAATTACCCAATCACTTTGTACACAGAACACATTAACCAGAGTCGAGGTGCATGTCAGCTGTTCTACTTAAGAAATAAAGGTTCCCATACCACATTAAACTTCCCATCGATCCATTCAATGTGTATCTAATCTTTTCTATTTTAAGGGAAAACATGACATCACATATCCCATCTGCCAAGGAGGGGGGTTTGTCATTCTTCCAACTTAAAGAATGAGTCCCCGTGCTAAAAGGGAGGAGTAGTGATACTATTTAGTTGTGGCCTTTGTAGAGGGAGATCTTCTAACGGTACACCAAAAGTCTGATAAATGGGCAGGATCAATGGTCAGACCTGAAATTGTTGAATATGCTTCAAATATTGACGACCACAATGCAGTTAGAGTGAAAGAGAGTAGCAGGTGCTTGTCTACATCTATCACAAATAGAATTAACCTCCTGGGTAAATTTTGGATAAATTAACTTTAGGCATGTGAAGTCGGTGTACAATTTAAACTGAATAAGACTATGCCTTGCACAAATAGAAGTGGAGTGGATTCTTTGAAGTATGCTTAACCACTGATCATTAGTAATATTTGTGCCCATATCCTTCTCCCAGTTTTCTTTTTTATTTTCAAAGAGGAACATTCCAGTTGAGTCTATTTGTGTACAGTTTGATATGGTTTCCCCTGATCTCAGGCTGAATTTCTAGAATTGAATCAAGAGATGATGTCTGAGGTAGAGAAGGAAATCTGATTAAAGTAACTCTGTATAAAATGTCTGACTTGTAGGTATCTGAAAAAATTCAAGCTGGTAGAGCAAACTCCTGTCTAACCTAATCAAATGACATAAAGATGTCATCCTTATACAACATACTATATTTAACACTCCATTTTTGAGCCACTGTGTGAATGCATTATCTAAGAGAGAGGCTGGGAATAGATGGTTGGCCACGACAGGAGCGTAAATGAACATGGAAACTAGTCCATAGTGTTTATGAAACTGAGACCAGATCCCAGAACAATATCTTTAATGTCATTGTAACAAGTGCAACAGAATTTAAAAGTGCCATCCACTGTCCACTGTCCACCATCTCCACTAGTCCAAAGTCAGACTTAAGAAGATTTATCCCTCAGTCTCCCAATGTGTGACAAGTGTAAAATGTTGGAAGGTACCTTGTCTCATTCCTTCTGGTTCTGTTCCTCATTGACAGGTTCTGGTTTCAAATATTTGACTGGTTCTCCAGGGCTTATAAAAGGCCTCTTCAGCCTGACCAGGACTTGCTATTTTTGGCTGTTCTCAGACTGTCGGGAATATTCTTGCAAACCTATAGCGTCCTCTGGAACTTGGACTGATAATCGCTAATATTAAAAGAATGGAAGTCTCCAAATCCGCTATCTTTTCAAGCGTGGGTCAATGATAATGCTGTCATTAACCCTTTCATGCACAAATTATGAGAATCTTAATCAAAATTTTTTCCTGAGTGTTTTTATTCCTCTTTAGGCATGAAAAAAACAATGTGATTGAAAATTTTCTTCTGAGAAATAAAAAAATACATAAATAAATAAATAAAAATAATTTAAAAAATTTAAAAATACATTAAAAAAATAATAATGAAAAAATAAATAAAAAAATCTTATGAAACTATTTTTCATGAAGTTGCAAAAATGTCCACTCAGCTGGATGCCACACGTTCAGTTTTTAATGCACAGAAACATGTATTACTGATAAACTGTGTGAAAACTATGGGGAGGGCTTGTGATTCTGGGGGTTTATGCTCAGGAGAGATCTACATAATGTTACCAATTTATGTCAGAAAAGATATGTAGTGTCTTAAAACTTTAATAAAGATATGTGTAAAAAAATTTAAAAAAAAAAAAACAAAAAACGAAAAGAACAACAAAACCCATGAATATACAAGAGAACAGCTGTAGAATAGCTGTCCACTGTAGTGACCACTATGCATGAAAGGTTAATACGGATGGAAAAGCTCAGGTCTTTGAGGACCTGTTCTGTGAACACTTTTCAAGTGCTTGGACTCTGTTTCTCACATACTCGGAGGAAGTTAAATTGGACTAGAGCACAGGTGTCAAACATGCGGCCCGGGGCCAAATCTGGCCCGCCAAAGGTTCCATTTCAGCCCGCAGGATGAAAGTGCAAAAATTAACCTGAACAGTCAAGGTTGTCCAAATCATTTTGGTTCAGGTTCCACATACAGACCAATGTGATCTACAGTAAAAATAACAACACAATAACCCATAAATAATGACAACTACAAATTTTCTTTGTGAAAAATTATGTGGAAAAAATTTAAGTGAAAAAAAATAGCATTACACTGTGAAAATATTTACATTTACAAACAATTCTTTCACAATAAAATGCAAATAAATGCATAAATTAAAACAAAGATGAATAACCCGAGATGTGCAATTTTAACAATGTTCTGCCTGTACTAAATGTTTTGTGCAGTTATGGCTCCACTGTGATCTGTAGTTGTGTTAATAATAAGAGATGTAATATTGTAGAAATTGTTCAAATTTTAGTTCCAAACTCCAAAATTTTAACAATATTCTGTGTGTTACCAAATGTTTATGTAACATTGTGTGTGAATGTACAGGTATAAATAATAAGTTGAGGCATAATATTGTTAAAATTGTACTAATTTTTCAAATGAAATTTCTGTTTTTTCAGGTTATTCACACCTTTTTTGTAAAATGTAATATTTTCATAATTTAATTGGGTTTTTTTTTTGTAATAAACGAAAGAAAAACTTGGAGTTGTCATTATTTATAGATTATTAAGTCATATTTTTACTGGTCTGGCCTGCTTGAGATCAAATTGGGCTAAATATGGCCCTTGAACCAAAATGAGTTTGACAGCCCTGGACTAGAGAGTGTATCTGTAAACCAGTGACTGTCTTCTGCCTCTGCCCCTCTTTCTTTCTTTGAACATGGACTGGCTAGTTAATTAAGTGATTAGTTGTTACACACATCTGAGCTTTTGTGGAGTTTGTTTGTTTTGTTTTGTGTGTGTTTTACATAACTGACAACTGCAAAATGAAATATTTGAAAGTGCCATCCAATCTGCACATCATATAAGATCTACTATAAACATACAAATATAAACAGCTCAAATAAATAGGTTAATTTGGTTGCGATGTTGCATTGTGGGAAGCGGAGCGCCAGCCGTTTCCATGTTGTGTTTGTTGCAGCCATAGGAGAACATATGCTGCAGCTGCGCAAACCTAAGCTTCCCACAAGGCACGACAAAATTCCGAAGATGCTTTGAGTTATCTATCAGCTCTGTTTGTAAAAAAAAAAAAAAATGGTTTGTTTATGGTGGAGAACACTTCGAAATTGTTCACCGTGAGGGAAGAGATCACGTGAGTAATCACAGAAAGACTTACGGATTCATGATGCTTAGGCTATGACTCAGGTTTTACAGATTTGATGAAAAATTGGTGACGAAAGTCTCCCGCAGCTTTAAAAGGTACTCCTATCTATTCTAATAATGGACATCTGAAAGGGGTTATGATAGTAATTGCCATGAACCGTTCAAGTCAAAGGTGTTGTCCTTCACCCACAGGAAAAAAGCCATTCACTGGGGGATATGGTGAATTGAAATGAACAGGGTAATTTTCCCATAATGCATGTGGCATTTACTGAACTGCTACAACCAGTAAAAATCATCGAGACATTTACCAAGGTATCTGAGATGCTTTGAAGTTGAATGGAAAGTGAAAGTAGCATGATTGTCCATATAGTTGTGAAAGTGTTTATCATATGGTTCCATAGATGGTAGTGGTTTCTATTATTTGTACTAAGTATTGTAGTAGTAGTAGTACATCCACTGTTAGTACTCATAGTTGTAGTAGTAGTCCATCCACTGTTTAATACTTGTAACTATATTAGTAGTACATCCACTGTTAATACTCATATTTGTAGTAGTAGTAGTCCATCCACTGTTAATACTTGTAACTATATTAGTAGTCCATCCACTGTTAATACTTGTAACTATATTAGTAGTCCATCCACTGTTAATACTTGTAACTATATTAGTAGTCCATCCACTGTTAATACTTGTAACTATATTAGTAGACCATCCACTGTTAATACTCATATTTGTAGTAGTAGTAGTACATCCACTGTTAATACTTGTAACTATATTAGTAGTCCATCCACTGTTAATACTTGTAACTATATTAGTAGTCCATCCACTGTTAATACTTGTAACTATATTAGTAGTCCATCCACTGTTAATACTTGTAACTATATTAGTAGTACATCCACTGTTAATACTCATTTGTAGTAGCAGTAGTCCATCCACTGTTAATACTTGTAACTATATTAGTAGTACATCCACTGTTAATACTCATATTTGTAGTAGTAGTAGTACATCCACTGTTAATACTTGTAACTATATTAGTAGTACATCCACTGTTAATACTCATATTTGTAGTAGTAGTAGTACATCCCTGTAATACTTGTAACTAATTAGTAGTACATCCACTGTTAATACTCATATTTGTAGTAGTAGTAGTACATCCACTGTTAATACTTGTAACTATATTAGTAGTCCATCCACTGTTAATACTTGTAACTATATTAGTAGTACATCCACTGTTAATACTCATTTGTAGTAGTACTCCATCCACTGTTAATACTTGTAACTATATTAGTAGTACATCCACTGTTAATACTCATATTTGTAGTAGTACTCCATCCACTGTTAATACTCATATTTGTAGTAGTACTCCATCCACTGTTAATACTCATATTTGTAGTAGTACTCCATCCACTGTTAATACTCATATTTGTAGTAGTACTCTATCCACTGTTAATACTTGTAACTATATAGTGTGTTGGGGAGAGGGAGCTCGCATTTCTGACAGAAACAGACTGAACAAACTCATTAAGAAAGCGAGCTCCATCATTGGGACTGGACTGGAAACAGTTCAGCAGGTGGCTAGGGTGAGAATGCTCAGGAAACTGGACTCTATTCTGAAGAACGCATCTCACCCATTGCACCATCTTGAGGTGTTCAGAGAGAGCACCTTCAGCCACAGACTGATCCCCCTCGGTCCAAGACTGAACGCAGTAGGAGGTCCTTCCTGCCTGCTGCTATTAGACTTTTTAATATCGCTGTGCGATAAAATTATTATTGTATGCTGTGCATACTTAGGTGTGTTAGGTGTTTTCAGGTTATTGTATTAGTAACATTACTTGTATTGTACATATATATATAGATATATATAGATATATATCTTCTATTCTGTTTATTATTTATTTTGTTCCATTGATGACTGTTTGACCCATCGCATGAACATCCCACAGAGTGTTTTCTTCTTGTACTGCTGCTGTTGTAACAAAGCAATTTCCTGCAAAGGATCAATAAAGTATCTATTCTATCTATCTATCTATCTATCTATCTATCTATCTATCTATCTATCTATCTATCTATCTATCTATCTATCTATCTATATCTATCTATCTATCTATCTATCTATCTATCTATCTTCTAATGGGCCTCCCAGCTTGTGTTGTCAAACCACTACAGATGGTCCAGAATGCAGCAGCGCGTCTGGTCTTCAATCAGCCTAAAGGGCACATGTCACCCCCTTACTCATTGAGTTACACTGGCTACCCATAGCTGCCCGCATCAAATTCAAATCTTTAATCCTAGCCTACAAAATTCTCAGTGGGTCTGCTCCTGTCTACTTAGGTGCACTAACAATGTCGCCCCACGACCACTCCGCTCGTCTGGGGAACGTAGTCTGGTGGTCCCCAGACCTTGTACAAGACAATCCAGGCTCTTTTCATGGGTCGTTCCACGTTGGTGGAACGCTCTACCAAGTGCTACAAGAACAGAGTCATCCCTGCCTATCTTCAAGAAGCTCCTGAAGACCCAGCTCTTCCGAGAGCACCTCCTGTCCTAGCACTTTCAAACATTCCATTTTAAATATTCTAATAAGGTTTTTCCCAGGACAACCACAGATTCTTTCACGATTATCTCTGGACCTGCTGCGGTGGTCCGGCCTCTTCCCTGCCCTCATCATCACCACTCACTTATCCTCAACCGCCTCCATGTGTCTCCCCCTACTCCCCCCTTCTCCCCCTCTCCCCCCCCTCTCCCCCTCTCCCCCAGTCTCTATCTCTATCGCTCTCTCTTTTTCTCTTTCTCTACTCTCTCTCTTTAACCCCAACTGGTCAAGGCAGACGGCCATCCTCCAGGAGTCTGGGTCTGCTCGAGGTTTCTGCTGTTAAAGGGAAGTTTTTCCTCGCCACTGTCACCAGTCACAAGTGTTTGCTCCTGGAGGATTCTGTTGGGTTTCTGTAAATTGACTTAGAGTCTGGTTTTGACCAACTATATATAAAATGTCAAGAGATAACTTTTTTGTGATCTGGCGCTATATAAATAAAATTTGATTGATTGAGTGATTTAATTAGTTTTCCCCTGTAAGTCGCTTTGGAAAAAAGCGTCTGCCAAATGCGTAAACATAAACATCTATCTTTCTATCTATCTATCTATCTATCTATCTATCTATCTATCTATCTATCTATCTATCTATCTATCTATCTATCTATCTATCTATCTATCTATCTATCTATCTATCTATCTATCCACTGTTAATACTCATATTTGTAGTAGTACTCCATCCACTGTTAATACTTGTAAACTATATTAGTAGTACATCCACTGTTAATACTCATATTTGTAGTAGTACTCCATCCACTGTTAATACTCATATTTGTAGTAGTACTCCATCCACTGTTAATACTCATATTTGTAGTAGTACTCCATCCACTGTTTATACTCATATTTGTAGTAGTACTCCATCCACTGTTTATACTCGTATTTGTAGTAGTACTCCATCCACTGATAATACTCATATTTGTAGTAGTAGTCCATCCACTGTTTATACTCACATTTCTAGATAAGATAACTCAAGATAACTGAGATAACTTTTGTTCTGATTTGGTGCTATCTAAATAAAATTGGATTTGTTCTGATGATTGTGTTTGGGTGGTTTGATAGAAATGTGACAAGCCCAAGGCCTCATGCTGCACCAGCTGTCCAGATCTCCAAATCCACAGCCCACTTCCTCTTAGATATCTAGGATGGTGTGTGTGTGTGTGTGTGTGTGTGTGTGTGTGTGTGTGTGTGTGTGTGACCTTGGATTTGCATTTCTAAGTCATCCAGGCTATCTAGTGCACAACTCTGAAAAATGGTCGACTTTGACACATTTCCAGCTTGTGCTTTTACTCAGTTTGACACACCACAGGCCAGTCAAAATGAGGAATTATGACTCTGAGTGACACCCCCAGCCGTGATTGCTCCCCTGGTTTAGTATCCTGAAGGCCACTGAAACCAAGTTTTAACAAAATGAAGTCACCTTTCATGTCATCCTCCTAAATCCAAGTAGACCCAACGTATTGGTGTGTACTGAACCTGGCTTATTGGATATTCTGGTTGTGTCCCACAAAAAAAAAAAAAAAATAAATAAAAAAAAAAAAATATATATATATATATATATATATATATATATATACACACTTTAAATAATTGTAAAGTAGTTGTTTATTAAAATTCATTTGATTTTCAAAATGTAATAGAATTTACAAACTTCATTTTATTGTTTTGTCTGTTCCGCCTGTTCTCAAACTGACGTTCATCCTGGTCCAGACACTGCTGACAACGCCAAGCAACGGAACTGCACACATCACAGAACAATCCCCTTGGTATTTGTATGTATTCATGTTCAGTGGCTGCTCTAAATTAGGCGACTGTTGCAGGTTTCATAGCGTAGACTGTTTTTTAGGTATGTATGGAAGTAATCTGTCTCATCAGATTTTGAATTATAAAAGCCACTGAATTTCTAACACTGATTTTTTTTTGCACTGAAATTAAGTATCTGAATTTTTTTGCACTGAAATTAAGTATCTGAATTTTTGTATCTGATTTTTTTTTTTTTTTTTTTTTGCACTGAAATTAAGTATCTGATTTTTATTATTTTTTTCACTGAAATTAGGTATCTGAATTTTTTTTGCACTGAAATTAAGTATCTGAATTTTTTTTGCACTGAAATTAAGTATCTGAATTTTTTTTCACTGGAATTACATATCTGAATTTTTGTATCTGATTTTTCTTTTTGCACTGAAATTAGGTATCTGAAGTTTTTGGCACAGAAATTAAGTATCTGAATTTTTTTGCACTGAAATTAAGTATTTGAATATTTTTTGCACTGAAATTAGGTATCTGAATTTTTGTATCTGATTTTTTTTTTCTTTTTTGCACTGAAATTAAGTATCTGAATATTTTTGCACTGAAATTAAGTATCTGATTTTTTTTTTCATTGAAATTAAGTATCTGAATTTTTTTTTTTTGCACTGAAATTAGATATCTGATTTTTTTGGCACTGAAATTAAGTATCTGAATTTTTGTATCTGATTTTTTTTTTTTTTTTTTGCACTGAAATTAAGTATCTGAATTTTTGAATCTGATTTTTTTTTTTTTTTTTTTTTTGCACTGAAATTAAGTATCTGGATTTTTTTTTTTTTTTTCTAAATTTATGAACATAGTTGAATTCAGAGACAAAATATTCAGATACTTAATTTCAGTGCAAAAAAAATCAGTGCTAGAAATTCAGTGGCTTTTATAATTCAATATCTGATGAGACAGATTTACTTCCATAGGTATCCCCATAAAAAACGTCTGGTGATGTGAGGTTTGGTGAATGTGGAGGGTATTCAACCAAACCTTTCTGTCCAATCCACCTGTTTGTCAAGTTCCCCAGACCTCACACCACTAGACTTTTTCTATGTGGATACCCAAAAGACAAAGTCTACGCTATGAAACCTGCAACAGTCGCTGAATTGAGAGCAGCCATTGAACGTGAATGCACACAAATACCAACGGAATTGTTGTGTGAAGTGTGTAATTCCATTGCTTAGCATGTCAGCAGCGTCTGAACCTGAACGGACGTCAGTTTGAGAACAGGCGGAACAGCCAAAACAATAAAATGATGTTTGTAAATTATATTGCATTTTGAAAATTAAATTAATTTTAATAAACACCTACTTTACAATTATTTAAAGTGTGTATATATTTTTTTGGGACACCCTGTATTTACAAGAAAATCATGCAGTAACAAGGATTAAAGGTAGTGCATGAAACTATGGAAGTAAATCTGTCTCATCAGATATTGCATTATATAAGCCACTGAAATTCTAGCACTAAATTTTTTTTGCACTGAAATTAAATATTTGAATATTTTGTCTCTGAATTCAACTATGTTCATAAATTTAGAATAAAAAAATATAAATAAAATACAGATACTTAATTTCAGTGCAAAAAATAAAAAATAAAATCAGATACAAAAATTCAGATGCTTAATGTCAGTGCACAAAAAAAAAAAAAAAAAGAGATACAAAAATTCAGATACTTAATTCCAGTGCCAAAAAATTCAGATACTTAATTTCAGTGAAAAAAAAATTCTGATACTTAATTTCAGCGATGAACTGGCGACTTGTCCAGGGTGTACCCCGCCTTCGCCCCTATGTAGCTGGGATAGGCTCCAAGCGACCCCCGTGACCCTAGTGAGGATAAAGCGGGTTCAGATAATGAATGAATGAATTTCAGTGAAAAAAAAATTCTGATACTTAATTTCAGTGAAAAAAAAAAAAAAAAAAAAAAAAAAATCAGATACAAAAATTCAGATACTTAATTTCAGTGACAAAAAAAATTCAGATACTTAATTTCAGTGACAAAAAAAATCAGATACTTAATTTCAGTGGAAAAAAAATTCAGGTACTTAATTTCAGTGGAAAAAAAAAAGTCAGATAAAAAAATTCAGATACTTAATTTCAATGAAAAAAAAAATTCAGATACTTAATTCCAGTGAAAAAAAAAAAAAATCAGAGACTTAATTTCAGTCCAAAAAAATTCAGATACTTAATTTCAGTGCCAAAAAAAATCAGTGTTAGAAATTCAGTGGCTTTTATAATTCAAAATCTGATGAGACAGATTTACTTCCATATGAAACACATTAAATCAGAGGAACGCACACACGTTACACATCTCATTTATTCATCAACTGTTAATTATAATTTTGATGATGCTGTTAAGTAAATTGATTATTTGGCAATTACCTCTCTATTCAAGAGCTCGCCGTATGAATAGATAATGCAATCATTTCCATTTGTGTCTTACCCTTCAAGCCAATAACGAATGTAAAATAAGGAGTCCCAAACCGCTAATGCTAAGACATGTTTTGTTGTTGTCAGGGTAACGTAATATGGCGCAAAGTGCTTTCCCGTTCCTATTTATCCCATTTTCATCCATTACAGCCTCTCATACTCAGCCACTTACCAGCTGACGTCAATTACTGTGAGGGGTTAGTGATTAGGGCGGATGGTGGAGATGGAGGCTGGGCCGTAGAGATCAGAACCGACGTTTGTGTGACATTACTCATAATCATTGGTCAGCTGGTAGTTAGAACCTACGACAATGACCCCACTGTAGTCACTGTAACATTTCAGGTTTCAGAAAGTCTAAACCCCTTCTTTAACCTGTCAACAATTGTAGGGCGGACATTGTGGTCTGGCCAACACACAGATACAGGGAGACACAAAAAAATGGGAACTTTTAACAATCCAATAAAACCAAGAATGATGGAAGAAAATATTTTATTCATAGTAATTGAAACCTTAAAACATGCCATTTAAGAAACAATGATGGAATTTTCATTTTTTAAAAATTACTTCCTGTAGATGGCGTCCTCCTGTACGAATGCATTCTTGAAATCTGCTGTTGAGATTCCTCATTGACCGCTGCAATATCTCAGCTGGGATACTGTGAATTTCATCCTGAATTCTCTGTTTTAACTCATCCAGAGTTCTCGGTCGAGTCGTGTACACTTTACTCTTGAGATAGCCCCACAAGAAAAAATCACAAATGGAAAAATCTGGCGATCTAGGGGGCCAGGGAATGTTACCGAATCTTGAGATCACACGGTTACCGAACAATTCTCGCACAGCCGCCACTGGTTACTATGGTCACCCTGTACAAGTACAGGGCGACCCAAAAAAACGGGAATTTTTGAAGTGCGTATTGGCAGACATGAGCAAGTGGCAGCACTGCGAGACAGTGACCTTGAGCAAGTAAACACACCCCCATTTTAGTAACCATTGGCGGCTGTGCGAGAATTGTTCGGTAACCGTGTGATCTCAAGTATCACAGTATCCCAGCTGAGATGTTGCAGCGGTCAATGAGGAATCTCAACAGCAGATTTCAAGAATGCATTCGTACAGGAGGACGCCATCTACAGGAAGTAATTTTTAAAAAATGAAAATTCCATCATTGTTTCTTAAATGGCATGTTTTAAGGTTTCAGTTACTATGAATAAAATATTTTTCTTCCATCACTCTTGGTTTTAGTGGATTGTTAAAAAGTTCCCGTTTTTTTGTGTCACCCTTTGTCTTTGTGTGCATTGTGACAACAATATGGACTGGTTCCTGAGCATAGACGCACTCAGGGTGTGATTTGTTGTGGGGGATGGAGGGGGATCAACACCCCGTCTGGTTTTTACATCCCTACTTCTGCTCAATGAATTTCATCGTTGAGGGGGGGCAACCAACCAATGAAAATAACAGGCAGGTTGTGACAGTTTTCTTCCACCTATGTCCTACATTACTGGCACTAATGTTCACCGGAACTGAACTGTCGGCAGTCTCAGAATTCGTGTGTCCAGTGGGTACAGGTTATAAGTTGTGAAAATTTTGTGTAAGATCTGCTGTGTAACAGATCAAGGTCAAGGTTACTTTATTTATACCCGTAGGTAGATTTGTTTTGCAGTCTACAGGGTGGGGAAGCAAAATTTACAATATTTTGAGGCAGGGATTGAAAGACAGTGTATGACCAATTAGTTTATTGAAAGTCATGAGAATTTATTTGCCACAAGAACATTTCCACAATAGAAAATGTTTTTATTCTATGTGTCCTCCTTCTTTCTCAATAACTGCCTTCACACACTTCCTGAAACTTGCGCAAGTGTTCCTCAAATATTCAGGTGACAACTTCTCCCATTCTTCTTTAATGGCATCTTCCAGACTTTCTCGTCATAGTTTTGCTCATAGTCATTCTCTTCTTTCCATTATAAACAGTCTTTATGGATGCTCCAACTATTTTTGAAATCTCCTTTGGTGTGACGAGTGCATTCAGCAAATCACACACTCTTTGACGTTTGCTTTCCTGATTACTCATATGGGCAAAAGTTTCTGAAAAGGTATGGATAATAGTGTTAGGTATGATTATGACATCAATATATGTTTGGTTTCAAAACAATTGACGTAGTGCCTGCTGAGAAAAAACAACTAAATGTTCATTGTAAATTTTGCTTCCCCACCCTGTAGGCAAGCCCGGATTAACCATATGGACAACTGGGCAATTGCCCAGGGGCCTGCGACCTCTGAGTAGCTCGGGCATAACGAAAATATCTGGTTATTTTTTGCTTATAAATGAAACTGTCCGCTGCCCGGAGCCATTCCACTGCACAGAAACCCTGCTCCTGCTGTCTGTGACCGTGAGCTGAGACCCTCTCCTCATTGGTCAGTCCAAAAAGCCAATCAGCGGTGACGCAAATCAACGTGCGTGCACTGAGCGGGATGTGAGACGTCAAGAACTACGCCACATATGCGACGTACGCAAATCAAAACATTGCAAACATGGAGAAGCAGCTAAGTGGGAGCGCCAAACGAAAATTAAAAAAGAAGAGGGACATTAAAAAAGCTGAAAATTTAAAGAACATACCTAAAATAGGTCATTTCTTTACTGAAATTGTCAGTTTTCCAGATGTTTATAGTATTTAGTATATGTAGTATTTAGTATTAAAATGTTTAACCCTTGCCTTGACATGCCTTGAATTGTGATGTGTTTTCTGTTTAAAAGTTAAACTGGGACCAAAATGGTTATTTTAGCAGATTATACTGCATTATATTTATTTTTTCCTTGTGGTGGCTCCATGAAAATGTTGAGATATGTTTATTGTTGAGAGAAAGCAGATTTCAAGATGTTTACATTGCACTTACTTTAACTCTCCTGTTGAATTCTGAGGTGACATGGGGATTTCTGTTTAAAATTCATATCTGATTCTATCAGATTATGTTGGTGTTTGGTCTGTGGGCTTTTTCTGACGATTCAATACATTTGTGTTGGCAAAAAGTGTTCTTAAATAAATACTGGACACTTTGGACATGGTTTCTTATTTATTTTTTGTGAAAATGGAGGACACTTCCCTCTCTTTCTAATGTAGTGGATCAATTATAGATTATACCGATGCTAATGTGTTTTGTTTTCATATCATCATATGCAAGTGAGTGGCCTTGACAAGAGGCTATAGTGGTGCACTTGTAGTTCTACAAGCATTTATACATTTGTACATCAAAATGCATTTGATGATAGTTAGATAATGAAGTATGGGGTATATTACATATATTCCTGGAATTTATTCTGTATTTTGCCAGATTATAGGGATCCTGGGGTTGTGATGATGGGGCCCTTGAATATTGTTGCCCAGGGTACAATGAAGTGTTAATCTGGCCCTGAGTCTAGGTGATTGCCTTGGCATTACAACAACACATACATTGAACATGCAAGACAGGCACTTGATCACGCTTACAGACAGGACAAAAAGTGCTCAGTGTTCCACCATTCATCGGTATAGCAGCATGGATAAGTAAAAGAATAAAATAAATAAGATCAAATAAATAAAAACAAGATACAATAAAAACACAATAAAAACCAGAAAAGATAAAATAAAAACAATCTGGGATAAAAACCAGGATAAGAACATAAAATTTAAAAATTTAAAAATGTGAAGTCACAATAATAATAAATAGGGGAAAGAAATGGAATAAATAATTAAATAAGTTTGTAAATAGATATAATAGATATAATAGATACCTCACCCCCACTCATCATTAACATAAATACACACACACACACACACACACACCACACTTACAACAATGCAATACATCTGATCGACATTAGCATCTATAAGAGTGACCACTTGCATTGTCTGTCCATTTATCTTGTCTTATGTCTGTCTTATCCTACTGTCTTGTCTCATGTCTGGTTTGTCCAACTGTCTTGTCTTATGTTCGTTCTGTCCCACTGTCATGTGTCAGTCTGCCACTTTGTTAAGTCTCGTCCCTGTGCACTTTTGTTTATATGAACCCCTCCCTCTATGTACATATATACTAGCAAGGAATGTAGGTCAATAGGAGTATAAACTTGAAATTGTTACTGGTCGCTTGTTAAGTATAAGCTGTAATTAATAATAAAATTGTCCCCCGAAGAGGGGTGGTGGTGGCAGGTCAAAGAAAAAAAAAATTATTATTATTATTATTATTATTATTATTATTATTTAAGTTTTTTGAGCTGATTTAGGATCATTTTGGTGTGCTGAATCCAAAAATCACATTAATTTTGCTCAATCAGGTCAACTTTCTGAACTATGCAACATATTGGCTTTTTAACATTTTTGCTTACATTTATGGGCATTTTCACATTATATGATACAAAATTCTTTCATATTTCTTACAATAAACGAGTTCTGAAGATTTTACTTTTGCCAATTTATGATTAATGTTTTTTTTAATATTACAGGTGAATGAAATGGCTTCGACTAGAAGATCTTGCAAAAATAAGCCTGACGTATTCTGCTACATCTGCGGTGAATACACCATTGTACCTAACAGGAATCAAGTCACAAGTTTCATAAAGTGTGCTTAGCCAATCTTATTTTGGTATTAATTATTATATTTTGTGAGAAGATCAAATTTTTCAAAATCAAATTAGCAAAAAAACCTGACCTGTTTGAGAAAAACAGATGTCATTTTTGGATTTAGCGGTGCAAAATGGTCCTAATTCAGTTGAAAAAACCTAGACAACTTGCAAAAAACATTTTTTTGTAACCCAGTGTTGTTGTTGTTGTTATTATTATTATTATTATTATTATTATTATTATTATTATTATTATTATTATTATTATTACTCTTTTTTATAATGCTCTATTTTACAAATGTGTATTTGAGCTGTATGTGCAATAACTGTGGGGTTTTTTTTTGCATGTTTTAGCTGTTTTTGTCATATCTTTACTTTTTCTTCAAGCTCCTTTTCTGACACACAAGAATTCCAATGTGCCTATACTGCTATATATCTGTGCAAATGGCAAATAAAGTAAATTCTATTCTTTTCTATTCTATTCTATTCTATTCTAGAGGAATAAAACCCGGGAGTTGGACATTGAAAGTATGCAAAGTATGCATTAGTTATGGTCTACACCCTCACATATGTAACTGTTGCCTGCCCCTCCGCTCCAACAAAACAAACAAACAATCAAACAAACAAACATTCCCCCCTCTGTTTTTTTGACAAATCACACCCTGAACACACTCAATCCAAATGACAGAATTGTTTTTTTTTTCCTTGTGGAGGCTCTAGTCCTTGGACGTGTAACCAAACAATCCTGCATGTTTGACATATCTGTTGTAGCCAGTGTACACTTTTATGCTGCTGTCTGCTGGGACAGACAGTGTTACACAAAAAGACACCAAACAGCTGGACAAACAGGTTAAAAAAAAAAAAAAAGAAAAAAAAAAAAGAAAAGCTATTTTAACCCATGAAGACCCAGTGCTACTTTTCTGTCAGTTTCCAAATACATTGTTCTCTCTATTTAACCTTTCTTAAGCAATGTATCACTGTTGATTATAATATTATCCTCTGCATTTCGTGTTTTTTTAATGAAAATCATGTATTTTCTTATATTTTATTTACTGATCATGTAGATGTTCATGAAAGCTCAGATTAAAGTTGAGGATTATAATACCAGAAACAGAAAACTGAAGGAAAAGTGACTTTTATCAATACCTAAACATAAACCAAGTGTCTCCATCCGCTGTCTTTGATCCAACTTCATGGGTTTAACTGGTGAATCAATATTGTAGAAGATGACTGTGTTTCCACGGTAACTACGGAGCCTCTGAACATCCCAGTGGGTCATATCTGATGACCATGAGAAGACGACAAACTGCATTTTACACCAATTATTTACATGTATTGATAGGATTAATGGATCAACGGATAACAAACAGCTTGAATGAATGAATGAATGAATGAAATCTTAATTTTGAACATGAAGACAGTGAAATAAAAACAAAAATCAACCAACAAAATAAATAAATACATTATTATTATTATTATTATTATTATTATTATTATTATTATTATTATTATTAATAATAATAATAATAATAATAATAATAATAATAATAATAATAATAAAACAAATGAAATGAAATTATACATGCTCGAAAAGGAGTAGGAAGAAGTAAAAACGTACGTACTCCTACCCCCAATTTCTATTCCTTCTGATCATTACATAGCAATTATTATTTTGTATGATAATAATAATAATAATAATAATAAAAATAATAATAATAATAATAATAATAATAATAATAATAATAATAATAAAACAAATGAAATTAAATGACACATGCTCGAAAAGGAGTAAGAAGTAAAAACTTATGTACTCCTACCCCCAATCTCTATTCCTTATGATCATTACATAACAATAATTATTTTGTATAATAATAATAATAATAATAATAATAATAATAATATAACAATATCACACATCCTTTTACCTATCTACACTAATATGATAATACCCATTTACAACTTTTCCTACCAGATATTACTTCCAGATATTAACCCTTTCATGCATAGTGGTCACTACAGTGGACAGCTTTTATACAGCTGTTCTCATGTATATTCATGGGTTTCAATTTATACCATTACTGTAACTGTACTGTTCTTGATAAACTTGATCTGCACTAACATGTTTGAGTGTAAATCAGTTGCTAATTGTTATAAGACTTTAATTAACAGTTTTCTTAAACAAAAAGTTTTTGTTTTGTTTTTGTTTGTTTGTTTTTTTGCATATAATCGCCATGAAATGAATAGTAACTAGTATTAGAGTATGATAAAATGTGACAAAACATCAGATTAGCTGCATTTAAAATGTTTTTATTTCATAGTTTTCACACAGTTTATCACTTTCTGATGATGGTTTTAAATACCTGTTTGTTTGCTTTAAAAATTAAACACATGGCGTCCGGCTGAGTGGACAGTTTTGTAACGCCATGAAAAATCGGTTCATTAAAACTGATTGATTTTTTCATGCCTAAAGAGGAATAAAAACACTCAGGACAAAAATCTCAACTAAGACTCTCATAACTCATGCATGAAAGGGTTAATAAAAACTAAAAAGAACACAAACAAATCAGTAGATCAGTAGATGTTTTGGTCGCCGGTGGATGTTTGGGTCTTTATGGTTAATGTTTGTAGAGAAACTGAACTCATTGGCAACACGACCTGGATACCCCCCCACCCCACCCCCCCAATTGGTGTGTACTAGGCCTGAGAGAAAAGAAGTACTCCCAAGCACAAACACTCTTCCTCTTCCCACATTTGTCCATTTTACAAATATCTGAGTCAACATGTGGACCAAAGTGTGTTTACTCTGTTTAATGGAAGAGGCAGATGGAAAGACCTTGGGCTGACTCTCTCACACACACACACACACACACACACACACACACACATCAAAATAAAGGTGTGACAGAGGAGGCCGGCTGTTCTTTTCAGCCCCTCCCTCCTGCAGTCTCCTCCTTTTCCATCCCTCCCCTCCTCCCTCCGACACTGTGAGCCTCTTCTCTTCTTTTTTTCCTCTATTTATCTCTCCATCTATCCTTTTTTTCCCCCCTCGTCGTCACCTCATTCTTGTCTCCTTCTGTCCTCTCCTCTCACCCTCCTCCCCTCCTCCCCTCTTCTCCTTCGCCACCGCCCCTCCCTCCCCTTTTTCTCTCACAGTCAGCTGACATGCACTGAATGTAAAAAAAAAAAAAAAAAATACCATTCCGGTGCAGATGTTGTTCCATCCATGGTTGTCTGATTGGATTTCATTTCGGTCTTACTTCTACCTGATGAAACATTATTTTGCTCACATCTCCTCCTCCTCTACACCTCTTTTACTCCCTCCAGTGCTATGATCTATAAAACTGTGATGAGAATAATGATGATACGCTCCATAAACACATGCAGGCAAAGGTGTGTGCGTTGGTTTTATTACTAAAATCTTAATTAGAATTAGCTGTATGTGTTTTGCATGTCTTTTTCGTTTAATGACTGAATTCTTCTTGCTGTAACACCTTTCTGGGCATGAATAAATAAGGTTTACAATACAGCAATTCTTTCGTCATGAATTATTCATAAGCCTCTTATTACCTCTTAAATTGGTCTGTTATTAAACCTATATTTAACCCTTTAATCCCTGACGTGTCTGTGGTGAGCGTTCTAAATGTATGAGTTATTTTAAATATTCCTAAAAATTCATTTGTTTGCTCAGTAGTTATAATTTCCAAACATGCTGATAGAATAGATCTTGTTCTTTTCATAGACATCTGAGCATGCTCAGTGCAGCCCCTGCCACATGTGTAATAGGGGTAAAACACAGAGCACTAAGTGAGACCGACTCGCTATAAAAATAGGTGGTTTGGACTTTTTTTTTTTTGCTCTGTTTCCATGTTGTTTTTTTGTTTTTACTGTTGTTTGGAGTGTTGTGATGATTTTCCCTTATTTTTTTGTACGGTGTTTTTACCGAGTTTTGACCATGTAACTGCTTTTTGGAGTTCAACCAGGTGCCAAAAAGCAGCTGGACTGATTTAGAAAAAAGCTACTCGGCCAAAATTCAAATATTTCTTGTATTTCAGTGTGTTCCAGTTCACAGTTCATGTTCAACATCCTAAATCTCTTATTGATGTGCATTCTAAGTGCTTTATTTAGTAAAAAACATGTCAAACTACAATTCCTCTCTGTCCTTTTCTGTTATTTTACCCTGTTTTGGTCCTAAAACACACAGTTAAACAAAACCACTGAAGAAAGGGAACACAAGAACATACTCAAAGCAGCTTTTATGATACTGAAATAGATGTTAATTCACAGCAGCATGTTTACCTGGTCTCAAACATGCGGCCCGGGGGCCAAATCTGGCCCGCTGAAGGGTCCAGTCTGGCCCTTGGGATGAATTTGTGAAATGCAAAAATTACACTGAAGATATTAATCATTTTAGTTCAGGTTCCATATACAGACCAATTTAATCTCAAGTGTATGGGATCAGTAAAATACTATCATAATAACCTATAAATACTCACAGCTCCAAATTTTTCTCTTTGTAAATGTAAACATTTTCATGTCATTTTACTGTATTTACACTAAAACAAACTATCATTTCCCAAAAATGAATCACCTGAACAAATATGAACATTTTGAAATGGCTGAAGCGCAAGTTTACCAATATTCTGCCTGTTATTAAATGTTTTGTGTATTTGTTGATCCACTGTGATCTGTAAGTTGTAATGTATATGTGTAAATGATAAACTGCGACAAAATATTGTTAAAATTGCACTTAGTTTTTTTTTTTTTCAGAAATTTCAGTTTGTTCATGTTATTCACGCTGTTTTAAAAGATAGTTGGTAGATGTAAACATTTTCATTGCATAATTTTACTTTATTTCACTCTAGAACATAGAAGACAGTTTGGAGTTGACATTATTTATATATTATTATGTTATTATTTTACTAGTTTGGCCCACTTCAGGTCAAATTTGGCTTAATGTGGCCCCTGAACTAAAATGAGTTTGACACCTCTGGGTTAAAGGGTTAACCAGGTTGGTCCCTTTGAGATGAGATCTCTTTTTAAGGAACACTTAGCCGTGACAGCAGCAATACAGTAACATAATTACAGTTTAATATAATAAAAGCATTTGCAAACACAGAAAAAAATACATTAAAAAAATCACTCATACAATCAATCAATCAAAACATTTACAGACCAACAGCCTTGATTCTACAGATTTCATTATCCTGTGTAAATTAGTCTAAGGACATAAAAGTAACTGCAACAGCAACTAATCTGATAAACCCCAGAAAAGAGAAACTTCCATCTAAAGGTCAACCTCATGCCACATAGTGCTTGCGTGTATGCTTCAATGACCTGGAAAGCTTTGTCAGCAGGAATGTACAGCTCCTGGCAGGGCTACTCGGACTGGACAGATCAAAGGGTAGAGGTCGGACTATCTGCGGACCACCTCATTCCCAGAGGCTAAATGGGTTTGGTAAAAGTGCCAGCTTGGGGTCAACATCCCGTTGAGAGAAAGTAAAAATCATCATGTTCTGGGAGACGAAGGGCCTTCACTCAGGAGATTTGTGATGCAGAGCAGTGAGCGTCAACAGGAAGATGTAAGGCTGACTCCACTTCTAACCCTAAGGAGAACCTTCAAAATCAAAACATGGGACATCCGGGTAATGTATAAGACAGGAAGGACCTTTGACCTTTGAGGATTACAACATCTATCCTCTGAGACAAGACAGCTGCAGGCAGGACAGCTGAGGCTGACATCTGGGGAGATAGTACTGCTCCATTCACATTGAAGAGGATGTCCCACCACATACAAGATGGTGTGGCCTTTATTCTGGCATCAAGGCATGTTGTGCTCTCATTGGCTCAGAACCCATGAGTCATTGGTGTCAAGTTTGCCACAAATAAGGACAACATCATACCATAACTAGAACTGTTATACCTCATTCAAACCCATTGGTTTTGTTCACATTGTATATTTTGCAAAATTTGATAGTCCATTATAACACTATCTTCATTCATTCATTTTCTGAACCCGCTTTATCCTCACTAGGGTCACGGGGGTCGCTTGGAGCCTATCCCAGCTACATAGGGGCGAAGGCGGGGTACACCCTGGACAAGTCACCAGTTCATCGCAGGGCTGAACATATAGAGACAAACAATCACTCTCACATTCACACCTATGGGCAATTTAGATTAACCAATTAACCTATTAGTGCATGTCCTTGGATGGTGGGAGGAAGCCGGAGTACCCGGAGAGAACCCACGCAGACACAGGGAGAACATGCAAACTCCACACAGAAAGGTCCCACCCCCTGTCGACTGGTGTTGGAATCAAACCCAGGACCTTCTTGCTGTGAGGCACGAGTGCTAACCACTGCACCACCATGTCGCCCTATAACGCTATCTTATTTATTTTATTTTATCTGAATTGATTTGATTTTTTTTACTGCATGCTTCTTACCTACTCTATTATCTATGTATTAGGGATGGGACTCGATAAGAATTTAAGGATTCCGATTCCATTATCGATTTTGCTTATCGATCCGATTTCTTATCGATTCTCTTATCGATTCTCATTGGGTGAAGGAATAGAGTACAAACAGGTGTGTTTGCATTAACTGTCTTTTATATTTCCATCTCTGCACAGAAAATATAACATAATTGCCACATTCCTACTACGTGGAACCGGTTCGATTCTGCCCGTCTCCTGTTGTTGTGCACCTCATTTCCTTTCCCCTACCTTCAGAAACTTGTATTCTGAGGGGGCAGGACATTTGTCGTCTGCATTTTAACCGGAACTGGGCCCGGATGACGGCCTAGAGTTCACTCTGCTGTTAAATTCACAAGCGCCGCTAAGTAGCAAATCAAATGAATCACATGCTGTGGACAAATGTTTGAACATATTGGAGGGATTCCACCCTTTTGAAGAAATGGAAGCTTTGACAGTGTTCCAAGTGGACCTGGTGTTGTCTTTTTGGACCGTTTTTGCCTCAAAACCATGTTGGCTACATTCTGACCAAAACAATGCAGCGTATGTTTGATGTCATCGTGCATGCACAATGAAGGCGGAATTGATAAGCGGAATCAGTAAGCGCAATTGTTAAAAGCAGGCAGGCAAACGATTCCAAGGAATCAAGCTACGGGGATCCAGTTCTCAAAACATAACCGGTTCTCGATTCCCATCCCTATTATGTACGCACCAAAACACTAAAGCTAATTCCTAGTAATGTGAACCATGTTTACTTACATGGCAATAAACATGATTCTGATTCTAATCAACATGAGCATTATAATAATAACAATGGATTAGATTTATATAGTGCTTTTCTACGAACGCATACTCAAAGAGCATATAGTAGATCCATCATTCATTCACTGACAGAAGCGTGGCTGCCAATTTGCACCTACAGCCTGTGAGTAGCAGCATGGAGGCAAGGAGGGTGGTGTCTTGCCCGAGGACACGTCGGCACTTGACTAGGACAGAGCAGGATTCAAACTGCCAACCCTTCGGTTACTGGACAATCCTTTCTACCTCCTGAGCCATGGCCACCCCAGTATCCACTCGACCTCCCAACCAATGATACTGTGGAGGAAACGAATACAACTTCTATGACCAACTCCAGACTGTGTGAGGCAGGCAAGGAGCAAAAGTCAACATTATTCTAAATCCTAAGATCAGTGCTTACAACAGAGGATATAAAAATCATCATCATCATCCGCACACAGGGACTAGGGTAGATTTGCAGATCTCTGTAAGATGGGATCATCACTTCTAAGAAATACTGAACCAACCTGCTCTCAATGAATCAGTGGACAATCGACAGCAGAGACGATACTGCCCATAAAGTGTGACCAGTCAATGAAAACATCATGACACTGTATTACAGCAAAGCAGCAAGATCTGATTGAGTTCCAGAAGAGGCAAAGCTGACTTTAAGACTACTGTTGGCATCCTCTACAGCATCTGTAGCTCCTCAAATTCCAGGGGATTCTAAGAGATTGTGAAATTACTCAATAAATGAGACTTCAACTGCAGTAATGACATTGTTATCTGTCTGTACCATAGACTGACACCAATTTCACAACGGCTTTGTCCACAGAGGCCCCAGGTAAATATCCTAGATGATACAATAACAAGTTGTCCCTATGGAGCCCATGTGTTTGTTGACAGAAGACCTGTTCATGTTGAATTCCCCTCTCACCTTCTATGTAGACTTAGTTGCTGACCAGATAAACATTTGATTAAACCTAGTAAACAGTTCTGTGATCTGATCATCTTGATATCGTCATCATTTAAAACCTTAACAATCCATCTATGATTAATTGTTATTAAGTTCTCAACAGAATCCCAGTGGAGAAAATGAAAGCCACAGTTGACCCCATATTCTGAGACCAGCAACTAGGCTTTAGAATTCTTCTCGCAACATGAACTTCATAGATGATGATTAACATGTTTAACAATGTGGCTAGAAATTACACTGAAAACACTGGGGGAAAAGCTGAGACACGATGGTGCCCTAGATAAGATCATGACCCTGATTTAGACCACCAACCATGGAATGTCATGCAAGATTCTACATGCAGAGTTTTAAAGTGAAGATTTGAGTCAGGCAGGGATGTCTCCTATCGTACTTTAACTTTTTTTCTGGTCTTTGACTGGGCGAAGAGGTACACTCCAAGATGGAAGAACAGAATACAGTGGATCCTCTGGACTGGATCACTTGGACACTTGGGGTGGTGGTGTGTGTGTGTGTGTGTGTGTGGGGGGGGGGGGGGCATTTCTGGGGGGCCCATAGAGTAGTGGAGGGGGTTCAGTGGATACAGACTAGAAGCTGAGAAAATTTCATGGAAGGTCTGTATAATAGAAGCATAGAGGCCGGGAGTAAGACGTTGAAAGCATGTCAGGTTTCACTTTCGCTTCATGCCAGCATTAGTTACATTAGTTATGGACCGCACCCCCACAAATACAACTGCTGCCCCTACCCCAGGCACTGCCCGCCCCCCCCCCCCCCCAACAAGTAGTCAAAATACTGAATTTTATTAAGGGCCCACAACATTCTGCTTTCATGGGGGTCACAATTGCTAGCTGCCCAGCTTGGACCTCACTGACAACTTGGCCCTCTTGTTCTATAACCATAACCAAAGACAAGACATCCAAATTCGGCTACTGTAGCCCCAGGGATGCCGCTAAAGATCACTGGGAGAATGACCAACCTCATGAATTTTAACCCATAAAGACCCAAAGATCCTTCGGCGACCAAAACCATCTACAGATCTAAACTGTTTACTACCTCTCGATCCACTAATCCTATCAATCCATGTAAATAATGGGTGTAAAATAGTTTGTCGTCTTTTCATGGTCATCAGATATGACCCATTTGGACATTCAGTCATCTTCTACAACACTGATTCACAAGTAAAACCCATGGAGTTGGATCAATGAATGTAGTCACAGACACAGTTTTTTTTTTCAGTTAATGATATATTTTACTCTTTTTATCTGTTTTTGATAAAATAGCCCTCAACTTTAATCTGAGCTTTTATGAACATCTATATGATCAGTAAGGCTGGGTAAAAAAATCGATTTAATCGATCTTAGATCGATCTCATTTTAATTTTGTGTAATCAATTAATAGTGGATGAGATCAATTTTTCAGAGCAGGACCGGAAGTACGCGGAACTACGGGCCGCTCCATCTTGTGAACCTCTGGGGAAGACTTGGTCTTGCTTGCAAAAAAGACGCGGAAAAGATGCGGTGGGATAACCTCCTCCGCTGGAGGTCCTCCGGCCTCAAACTCGAACCCGCAGTGTGAAGGAACTGGCCGCCCAGCGAGTCGTGGAAGCCGGTCGTTCTTTGAATAAAAACTTGGATCCATACTATCACCTGTGGCTGAGTGTGGAGTTAGAGGAAGAGTAAAGCGACAATGTCTCTACGCTACCCCCTCGCTCCCTGACCAACATTCACGGAGCATGTGCACCCCCCAGCCCTGCTCCACTCTGATCAACAATCACGGAGTGCACCCCCCCACACCCCCACCCCCAGTGAGTAGAAGCCTCCAGCCATGAAACAGAATAAAGATGACAAAGTCCATTCTGATCCACTGTAGAAACGTGGGAATGTTTCTGTCCTGTTCATTATTTCAGAGCACATTCAGCAATTTACTGCTGAAATGTCAGATTTATTTCCTTTCTAATATCAATATTGATAACAGTATTGATGTGTTGCATGACTGCGGTACTCAAATAATCAGGTTACAACTCAAAATTGTACTTTGGTATCACTAAATTACTCTGAATCAATCAATTATCGAATCGATATTGAATCGAATCGAATCATGATTAATCAATTCAGAACCTTATGAATCAAATTCGAATCGATTATGGAAATTGGCCATGATACCCAGCCCTAATGATCAGTAAATTAACTATAGGAAAATAGGTGATTTTCACTTAAGAAAGCAAAAAACAGAGAATAATATTAGAATAAATGGTGATAAATCACCTAAGAAATGTTAAAACAGAGATAAAAATTCATTTGGGAAATGCCACAAGAGTAGCACTGGGTCTTTATGGGTTAACATAGCAAAGGACATTCCAGTAACAGGTGGCAAGCCCATTGAGGAAGCCATCTCTTCACTTAGCTATCCTTGTGGAGGTAAAGAGAAAATAGAGAATTCACTGCCAGAGTAAGCAAAGCTGGAGGAGTCTTCAATGTCATCCAAGGAAATAACCATGAGAACAACAATGTGTGTGTTCAGTTCCAGTGATAAGTGAATCAGAAATGTAGAGAATAACCAAACCTTTATCAATAGCTACTTCAGGTGCATATCTAAGATCAGAAATGAGAAAGTGTACGAAGAGGGGGAAAGAGGCTCGTGGAAAAACAGATCCAGAGGAGATGGATTAGCCACACCTTAAGGAAACTGACATCAAGCAGCACACACCAGGCCACAACCTGGAACCCCCAGGGGAGACGGAAGAGGGGACACCCAAGAACAGCTGGAGGTAATTCACACCGGAGGCAGTAACTCGCAAGGTGAGGAATTAGCAAGGGCAAGGGAAGAGTGAAAAGCCTGAAGCTAGAGGTGTCATCCATGACCCATGAGACGTCTACATGAAGTTATGTAGAAATGCAATTTATGTCCAAGCCAATCCATAAATATCCTCAAGTATTTTCACAGGGTGGCAATTTTAGAGGTCAAATACATACAACTAGGAATGTAACGATATGAAAATTTCATATCACGGTTATTGTGGCCAAAATAATCATGGTTATCATTATTATCGCGGTATTGTTGAAATGTGGTCAAAATGTTCAAAAAGTACTAATACACACACTGAAATAATTTGAAAAAAACAACAAAAACAACACAAACAAATAAAATAATAGGCATAATGTACTTTCTGTTGCAGAAACATTCAAATATTAACATGTAAAAATCATACATACAAATGTGCATTAAAGATATGTATTCATGTGTATTTTTTTACATCTTTAGTCAACTTTAGTATGTTTTTAGTGTATTTTTGCATTTTTTTGTATACTTTATTTATTTTTGCATATTTTTAGTATACTTCAGTGTGTTTTGAGTGTAATTTTGCATATTTTTTGTATATTTTAGTGTATTTTTTGCATATTTTTAATGTAGTTTAGTATATTTTTAGTGTATTTTTGCATTTTTTTGTATACTTTATTTATTTTTGCATATTTTTAGTATACTTCAGTGTGTTTTGAGTGTAATTTTGCATATTTTTTGTAAATTTTAGTGTATTTTTTGCATATTTTTAATGTAGTTTAGTATATTTTTAGTGTATTTTTGCATATTTTTGTATACGTTAGTGTATTTTTGCTTATATTTAGTATTCCTTAGTATGTTTTTAGTGTATTTTTGCATATTTTTTGTATACTTTTGTGTATTTTTTGCATATTTTTTGTATAGTTTTGAGTATTTTTTGCATATTTTTAGTATACTTTAGTATGTTTTTAGTGTATTTTTGCACATCTTTTGCCTACTTTAGTATGTTTTTGGTGTATTTTTTGCATTTTTTTTCGTATACTTTAGTATATTTTTAGTGTATTTTTGCATATTTTTGTATACTTTTGTGTATTTTTGCATATTTTTTGTATAGTTTTGTGTATTTTTTTGCATATTTTTAGTCTACTTTAGTATGTTTTTAGTGTATTTTTGCACATCTTTTGCCTACTTTAGTATGTTTTTGGTGTATTTTTGCATTTTTTTGGTATATTTTAGTATATTTTTAGTGTATCTTTACATATTTTTGTATACTTTAGTGTATTTTTGCTTATTTTTAGTATACTTTAGTATGTTTTTAGTGTAATTTTGTATATTTTCGTGTATTTTTTGCATATTTTTAGTGTAGTTTAGTATATTTTTAGTGTATTTTTGCATATTTCTGTATACTTTAGTGTATTTTTAGTGTAACGGTGTGACAAACATATGTATTTGTCATTATTTCTAGTTTATTCCATTCTTATTTGACTGATTCTGATCCACTTGAGCTCATACTGGTCTAAATGTGGAACCTGAACGAACATGAGTCTAAAACAGTGAATGCCATGCCAAACATACAAATGTGCATTAAAGATGGCACCTTATAGCCATTGTTGGACCATTTTACAGATCAAGTTTGTGTTCAAAGTGCGATAATCAAACACGATTATCATGATAATTAGAATTTAAACGGTAATAATCGTTACATCCCTACATACAATACAGCAGAAAAGTGACATGCGCAGTTAAAATACCCACAATGTTAAGTATTAAAAACCTATCATGTGATGAAAGAAGCTTGTATTTCCATGACTGGGAAAGATCGGAGCTGAAAATGCTAATGGCTGATGATCAAACACACTAATGCAGATTCTGGTAATTGTGAGATTCTTTCAGCTGTGTCTGACGTTTGGATAAACTGAATATTTAGCATAATTAATTAAATCTACGTTTAAGATATGTAAAGTGAATCTTTTGTCGAGACATGGTGTCGGGCATCCTGATGTAAAACAAACCTGGAGAGAGCAGTCTAGTGCTCTCAGAGATCCTCTTCCCCTCTCCTCTCTGTCTTATCTCTCTTTGCCCTGATCTTTGTCTCTGGCTGTTGCCATAGCGACACACGAGTCCCACGAGACGGTGCCAGTTAGCAGTAAATTGACTCTCCACACACGTGTACACACACACTATATCTCACAGACACACACCCACACCTTTGAAAACGCTTCCTCCCGTGATTCATTGGATGGCCCCTTTGCTTCCATGTGTTTAAATGGTTCGTGTCTGCACTCTCATAGATCATGCTGAAATTCTTCACCCACACTGTGTGCACAGATCACATGACACACAGTGTGGGTGGTCCTTTAATGGCTTCCTCGCAAAGTTCGGATGTCTGAGGGTGATGTCTTTTTTTGTGTCTATTCAGGCAAAGGGTGGATGTTTATCGTCAACATTTAGTTTATATTAGTGTTAGAGCTACAGTTAGCCTTATGTCGTGTTTCTACTACGCAATACCGCAGTGGTTTCCAACATTTTTTGACTCATGACCCCATTTTAACATCACAAATTTCTGGCGACCCCCAGACATTCAAAACAGAGACTTCTTTTTTTTTTTTTTGTGCTAAAATTCATTTGTTTTTGATCATGTAACAGTTTGCTATAATATGTTGCAAATAAACTTTAATTTTAGATGACATTTAGGTTATATAAAGTAAATTGTTATCAGTAACGTTTAATTTTTTTTTAACATTTTTTATCAGTTACTAGAAATTTCAGGTGACTCCATTTGAATTCCAGGTGACCCCATGTGGGGTCCCGACCCCAAGGTTGAAAAACACTGCATTAACTGCTCCTAATTCCCTTTTTTAAGTTGTTGGTATTATCTGTTCTTTCTTAAACTGATAAAATGTCATGCCACAAGCATCTGAAACCAGTGTACACATTTGAATGAAGGGGGTAAACCAGTGGTTCCCGACCCCATTTAAACATCACAAATTTCTGGTGAACCCAGATATTCAAAACGGAGACTTTTTTTTTTTTGCTAAAATTAATTTGGTTTTGATCATGTAATAGTTTGCTATAATATAGTGCAAATAAATGTTAATTTTAGGCGACATTTAGGCTATATAATGTCAATTTGTATTAGTAAGTTTTGATTTTTTAACAATTCAGCGCTTCAGTTTCAGCTTCAGAGTTTGTCTTTTATGTCTCTCTCAACTCACCATATATTTTTTATTAGTAAGTCATTTTTTTGTTTGTTTTTATCAATAACTAGAAATTTCAGGTGACCCCATTTGAATTCCAGGCGACCCCATGTGGGGTCCCGACCCCAAGGTTGAAAAACACTGCATTAACTGCTCCCAATTCCCTTTTTAAGTTGTTTGGTATTGTCTGTTCTTTCTTAAACTGATAAAATGTCATGCCACAAGCATCTGAAACCAGTGTAAATATTTGAATGAAGGGGGTAAACCAGTGGTTCCCGACCCCATTTAAACATCACAAATTTCTGGTGAACCCAGACATTCAAAACGGAGACTTTTTTTTTTTTTTTTTGCTAAAATTAATTTGGTTTTGGTCATGTAATAGTTTGCTATAATATAGCACAAATAAATGTTAATTTTAGGCGACATTTAGGCTATATAATGTAAATTTTTATTAGTAAGTTTTAATTTTTTATCAATTCAGTGCTTCAGTTTCAGCTTCAGAGTTTATGTCTTTTATGTCTCTCTCAACTCAACATATATTTTTTTTATTAGTAAGTAGTTTTTTTTGTTTGTTTTTATCAATTACTAAAAATTTCAGGTGACCCCATTTGAATTCCAGGCGACCCAATGTGGAGTCCTGACCCCAAGGTTAAAAAACACTGTGATACCGACTCGACTCGACTCAACTCGGTCTTTTTGCATTTCCATTATGAAAAAGGACCTTGAATCTGGTACCCGGTACTAGTTTTTTGGTATCACCTCCGCCAAGGTTCCACAACTGGGGAACAGATTCTAAAACATTACGTGAAAACACTGCAGACCACTGATTGGTCAGAGAGTTGTCTTTGTGACCCGCCGTTTTACAAAAAACAGATGTGGAAGTTGACGGTAAATATTGCGGTAGGTTAATCCACGGTCGGTCGAGGAGATTCAGTCTTTGGTGGCCAACGTAAAAATTCAGCATGAGCTTGACAAGCGAGTTTATCAGCAACTCTCTGAGCAGATGACACGGAAGTAACGCGCCACATCGGTATGATGTCCAGGTACTGTAAAGTCGGTAGTATCCTGTAATGAAAACAGTCTCCAGGGATAGTACCTGGTACCCAAGTCGAGTCAAGCCGAGTCGAGTCGAGCCATTTTCCATGAAGTGGAAACGCAGCATAAGAGTCTTTAGATTAAAAGGTTCGGAAGTCCTGCCAGTGTATTGGATTGTAGAGATATGAACTGAATGTATTCATACCCACAGTCTGACAGATTTATGTGACCACTAAAGGGAATAGTGAGTCACTGATGCCACATGGCCTTGACCAAAGTCTCAGAAAGTGATCAGATAAGACGAGAACCACTAAGAAATATCTTTTATAGGCAAAGAAAGTGACTCAGCGATAAAACCCCAAAACACTGTTGTTGTTTCCTCCACTGGACACAGCGCTAAAGAAAAAGCCTATCTAAACACGGCTATAACAACACAAAAAAACAGAACAGCCTGACAACCACGATACAATGTTATATATAAGAATTTAGAGACAGATCTCAAGAAACGCTATTGTATGTCACGCCAGTTCTTATGTCATTTGCTGTGCTATATGCACGCATGTTCGACCTTTCGCGTGTTATTCAGCGCCATTTGATGGTGTGTCAGTTTATGCCAAGATCTCTAGTTTACATAACCCTACGCCAGTGGTTCTCAATCTTTTTCTGTGGGGCCCCCCTTTGGAGGACAAAAAAATCTCCAGGCCCCCCTCAACCCCAACAACATTGTAACAGTGCTGCCATTATAACTTTTATTGAAAGAGACATCAATATCATAACAATACTTTTTTAGTTTTCCTTGAATAATTTGTCGTGCAAAATTAAAAAATAACTTAGATTTTTGCTTGAACAATTCAAATAAACTCAACCAGACCGCTCCCTGAGACAATGTTTTTCCAAATAAAAATAGGAAATGAGCAATTATCTTACAAATATGACAATCAAGTTACTTTTTCAGAACAAAGTCATTTTGGTAATAACGATGAACATTTGAACAATATCAATTGCTGCAATGAGCCTGTTTCCATTGCACATCTCAGAACATTTAAGTCCAAACTGTGCAAAAAAGAAACACTGCACGTTTTTCTTTTCCAGTCCAGTCCTTGTCCATTGTCCAAACCCAAACTCTTTGTCTAGTCTAGTGACAGGTCACCATGGCAGTAGATTTGTTTGTTTTACGTTCCTAAAATAAAACAACAAAAAAAAAAAAAAAACACCCACGAGAGATACCATGACCCCCCTTGCAAGTCTTTGCCTCCCCCCTGGGGGGCCCGCCCCACAGTTTGAGAAACACTGCCCTATGCTAACCATAACCCTAACCGTCAGTGCTTGTTTTTTACCTCCGCCAAGGAACAGTGGAGGTTATGTTTTCATCGGTGTTTGTCTATTTGTCTGTCTTAGCGACATAACTCAAAAAGTTACAGATGGATTTGGATGAAATTTTCAGGAAATGTTGATACTGGCAAAAAGGAACAAATGATTACATTTTGGTGGTGGTGGTGGTGGTGGTGGTGGGGGGGCGGGGGGGGGTGATCTGCCTTGGCAAAGGTCTGCGCTCTCAGAATGCTGTTCTAGTTTGATGATGAAATCAGAGCGTTTCTTTGATTATCAGGTTTATGATGATATAAAGTTATTATGTGATGTAATTATCTTTGCTAAGTTGCTGTTTGTTGATCCACGATTCAGAATAAACTGTGACAGTTATAAGCGTGTTTGGACGATTCCAAACAGATGTTTAGTGCAGCTATTGACAAGACAAACTACAGAAAACAGAGGTGATTTGTGGTGTTACCGTGGCTGTTTTCAGTCTAAACACAGAGCTAAGCTAACAGAGCTATAATGTAAACTATCAGCTGATGCACCAAGTGAAGATGATAAGACAGTGTTATTTTGATCGACTGTCATAATAATAGCTATGAGTTCAATTTAAAGAATAAAACTTGATGATACCATAATATAGCTGTGTGTAAACTATGAACTCTGTACTTTATTCAGTGAGTGATGGAATAGTTGACGGTTTTGGTAGAACTGAGTCTGTCCTGTAATGAAACTTCAACCTGCTGTTGAAATTTGCAACAATTAAAGATCTGTATATATATATATATATATATATATATATATATATATATATATATATATATATATATATATATGTATATACACAGGGTGGGGAAGCAAAATTTACAATATTTTGAGGCAGGGATTGAAAGACAGTGTATGACCAATTAGTTTATTGAAAGTCATGAGAATTTATTTGCCACAAGAAAATGTAAATAATAGAAAATGTTTTTATTCTATGTGTCCTCCTTCTTTCTCAATAACTGCCTTCACACGCTTCCTGAAACTTGTGCAAGTGTTCCTCAAATATTCGGGTGACAACTTCTCCCATTCTTCTTTAATAGTATCTTCCAGACTTTCTCGTAATAGTTTTGCTCATAGTCATTCTCTTCTTTCCATTATAAACAGTCTTTATGGACACTCCAACTATTTTTGAAATCTCCTTTGGTGTGACGAGCGCATTCAGCAAATCACACACTCTTTGACGTTTGCTTTCCTGATTACTCATATGGGCAAAAGTTTGTGAAAAGGTATGGATAATAGTGTTAGGTATGATTATGACATCAATATATGTTTGGTTTCAAAACAATTGACGTAGTGCCTGCTGAGAAAAAACAACTAAATGTTCATTGTAAATTTTGCTTCCCCGCCCTGTATAGCGATGGAAAATTGCTTACATTCAGTGATGTGTCTGAAAAATATAAAATTCCACCAGAGCATTTTTACAAATATTTACAGGTAAAAAGCTTTTTGTCATCTAGGTCTGAAGAAATTATGTGCACACCTAAATTATCATTAATTGAGCAAATGGGAAAACAGGGAGAGAAAGGCCTATTATCTAAATATTATAAACTGTTTCGGTCAAATTGTAAAGATTCAGCGATAGGTATACTGACAGCATGGAGAAATGATATACAAGAAGACACAGATGAAGCAGAAAGGAACGAGGCTTGTGTAAAGGCTCATAAACAAACTATAAATACACAACTTAAGGTACTACAATATAAATGGTTAACAAGGGTTTGAAAAACTCCATCATATATCCTGTCATATTCCTGATACATGGACAAAATGCCAAGATAATAAAGGAACTCTTATTCACTGTCTATGGGAATGTTCAAAGATACAAAGATTCTGGAAGGAGGTCATCAGTCGTATGTCTGAAGTATTTTAACATTAAGATTCCATTTTGTTCTAAACTTTGTTTCTTAGTATGTGTGAAGTCCTCAGGATATATTCGTAGTATACAAACTAAAGTGTTGGACTTTGGACTGTTCCATGCCAGGGGAGTTATCGCTTTGAACTGGAAGAGCATGGAAGCTCCTTCTATGAAGCAATGGATAAAAGAACTATCAGAGTGCATCGGACTGGAAAAACTGACGTATATTACCAAAGGAAAACTGGAGGAATTTGTACAGTTATGAGAACCTTATATGAACATTATGGTATCTGGAAAATAGGGACATGTCATGCAAATTATCATAGTTTAATTTTATTTTTTATAATCATGACTGCTGTATTTTAATATTTTTTATCGTTATTTTTTTTCTACATGACACAGTTTCATAAGAATATATTTTAGACCGGTCGACCGATCGATCGATCGTTTGGTGCAAGTCTGCGTGGTGTTAATGGATGTGTGTATGAGTGATTATGTTGTTTTGATTCATGTTTGTTATGTAAAACTTAAATACCGATAAAAAATATTGTGAAGAAAAAAAAAAGAAAGAAAGAAAGAAAGTCACAAAACTGTAAAGAACTCCTTAAATGCATTTGAGGAGAATTATGAATTACTTTTATACTGCAACATTGCATTTCAAGACCAGCTTAGAACTAAATAGATGGAACCAAAATACTAAAAAAAAAAATATATATATTTCACTGGTGTATCCATCAGTGCATTTTTGTTTTAATTCTGATGTCTTCTTTGGTAAATAAGAGGCTTAGGATTACTGTACATAAGGATTTTATGAGTTTCGACACTGACAGCACTCAGATTTAAGGACATATACCAGGGTTTGTTTTAATACACAACTCCACATAGATATATTAAACTCGATCCATTCCCCTTGACCCTAAAAAGCAAACGGTGACACTGCTGCTAAATTGGTTTCACTGACTTCACCCAGTGACAGCAGAGGAGGCGAGTATAGTCACCAGATGGCACCTTGAATCTCTGGTCTGCCTGCCGCTTGCCGTGTCCAAAAAATCCTGTGTCCTATTCAGATGCTGATGCTCTGCTTCAGGGTACAGAATATGCACACTCACATGCAGGAGACTGTGGTTTATTGAAGCCTGCGATTGAGTCGAACACCCACTCTCTGTTAAAGGTCCAGGGTGGAGAGTACATATTTATATATAGAGGCAGACTGTCTGGTATATATATATATATATATATATATATATATATATATATATATATATATATATATATACATATATATATATATTTATATATACACAGGGTGGGGAAGCAAAATGTACAATATTTTGAGGCAGGGATTGAAAGACAGTGTATGACCAATTTGTTTATTGAAAGTCATGAGAATTTATTTGCCACAAGAAAATTGACATCATAGAAAATGTTTTTATTCTATGTGTCCTCCTTCTTTCTCAATAACTGCCTTCACACACTTCCTGAAACTTGCGCAAGTGTTCCTCAAATATTCAGGTGACAACTTCTCCCATTCTTCTTTAATAGTATCTTCCAGACTTTCTCGTAATAGTTTTGCTCATAGTCATTCTCTTCTTTCCATTATAAACAGTCTTTATGGACACTCCAACTATTTTTGAAATCTCCTTTGGTGTGACGAGCGCATTCAGCAAATCACACACTCTTTGACGTTTGTTTTCCTGATTACTCATATGGGCAAAAGTTTGTGAAAAGGTATGGATAATAGTGTTAGGTATGATTATGACATCATATATGTTTGGTTTCAAAACAATTGACGTAGTGCCTGCTGAGAAAAAACAACTAAATGTTCATTGTAAATTTTGCTTCCCCACCCTACATATATATATATATATATATATATATATATATATATACACATACATACATACATACATACATACATACATACATACAGGGCTGAACAAACCACTGCAAAGTTGTTAGTAATATTTCTCTGAATGCTTTATTCCACAGGTGTCAAACATGTGGCCCGGGGGTCAAAATCGGCCCGCCAAACAGTCCAATTTGGCCCCTGGGATGAATTTGTAAAATGCAAAAATTACACTGACGATATTAACAATCAAAGGTGTTAGAATCATTTTGGGTCAATTCAATCTAAAGTGGGTCAGAACCAGTAAAATGCTATCATAATAACCTATGAATAATGAAAACTCCAAATTTTTCTCTTTGTTATAGTGTAAAAAAAAAAAATACAATTACACACAAATGTTTACATTTACAGACTAGCCTTTTACAAAAATGTGAAAAACCTTAAATTTCTGAAGAGAAGTATGTGGAATTTTAACAATATTCTGCCTCTAACTAAATGTTTTGTGTATTTGTAGATCCACTGTGATGTGGAAGTTGCAATGCACATGTATAAATGATAAACTGAGGCGTAATATTGTTAACATTGCATTGATTTTTCTTACGAATTTTCAGGTTCATATTTGTTCATGTTATGTTCAAGTACAGTTTGTAGATGTAAACATTTTCATTACAGAAATTGATTTTTTGTCACTCATAAACCGAGAAAAAAAAAACTTTGGATTTGACGTTATTTATAAGTTCTTATCCTATTATTTAGGTTATTTTACCAGTTCGGCCCACTTTAGATCATATTAGGCTGAATGTGGCCCCTGAACTAAAATGAGTTTGACACCCCTGCTTTATTCTGTCAATAATATTGTTAATATATACAATAATGAAAATAGTATGTTTTTAAAAATTATACTGTGATGTAAACATTCGACTGTTATAGAATTTTAAAGTGCAACAAGTGGTGCCAGGCATAACAAACCCCACCCCTCGCACATATTGTAGCTTATTTTGGCATCGATCCTGCTGATGTCATCATGTCTATGTTAATCAGGTCTTCAATGGCATTTATTTATTACAAGTAAATTTCTTTTTCAGAATGACTTGATAACGAATTACAAATTTATGAATGCTTTTATTTCGCTGATGTCCCTATACTTTATTGTGGTACTTAATGGAGTACCACAATGTTAGGTAAATGGTTGATTTTTTTTTTTTAACCCAAAATGTGAAAAAGTACATTTGCCTTAGCTTTATGTCAGAGTGATGTATAACAATTGCCTCTATATATGTGCCAAGTTTGAAGTAATTGAAACAAAGCTGATGTTTTTTATAGACATTTGAAATTTCGCCTGTTATAAGTGAATGCTGGGAAAAAAAAAAAAAAAAAAAATAGAAATTCATTTAAAAATTTGAACTCTGACCTACTTTTACCAAAATGTAATCACATCTGTTCTGGGTCACTGGCAATCTATGAACCCAATTTGTTTGTTAACACTAGCAGCAAAACTATGGGATGAATTCATACCAAAGAAACAAACCAAAACAATACCTCTTGCCTCCCCTTCAGGGGGCGGGGTAACACTCTGTTACACCTTAACCTCAAATTGGACTTTACTGTAGCCTAAGAACCAATTCAACATGTAACGGCACATACTGTATATACAGCCTGATCTCAATTAAGGTGAACAAGTATATTTGCATCAGTTATTAATCAGTGTTGCAAAAAGATCCCCCCAAAACCATTCCCAAAATTTTTCTTTGGTCATCTTTATTGCTAGATCTTGCAATCCTCCAAATTTGAAGAAAATCAGATAAAAACTGATAAAATGGCGACCCAATGAGCATGAAAACGTGCACAATTTTATTGTTGTAAGAGAGCAAAATTATTGTACATAATGTTTTGTAACACAATAAATAATTACTACTCAACTCCTGCGTCTTTTTTATTACAAAATACACACATCACATTGCTTTTCATTTATTGATCATTTTTGTTGAACAGCTGTTTGAAAATCAATTCTTATTTTCAGTATTAAGACAATCAACCATTTTGTTCTGAAAACCCTTCTTTTACAGCCCTTTAATTGTAATAATAGAATAGGAACCTGTTATTTCAGTATTATTATGACTAAATATGCACAACTAGACAGATTTTGGTCTGCTCCCTGGCTGCAGAAAATTTGGGAACAATGCGTCAAACGGATGTTTACGTCGAACCGCATGTTTTCAATGGCGCCTTGTTCACCAAAATTCATGTCGTGTCCGTACACCAATATACTTCCATCAATAATATCCCATATATGCCTTATAGATATATTGTTCTAACTTGTTCACAAATGTTTATTTCCTCCTGTACCAGGAAGACTTAGTTACAGATCTAACAGAGATGCGACCATGTGGTAAGCCAGATTTCCATTCCAATCTTGTAGAATCCGTACACCAAGTAGTGTCCGTACACCATATTCAAAATATGTGGGTCTAATTTTATTGTTTCTGTCAATATATGGAATTTTTCAGCATGCATGCTTTGGACACGACATCTATGCAATAAACAGTGCATGATTATCCTGAGTGCTGAAACATTTGTATATCTTTGTAGGCATTAAATATGGAGGCTATTAGGCTGGAGTGTCCGTACACCCAATAATTTCTGATTTGACAGGGGTACAAGCCTGCCAAATTTTTAGTAGACACCATAATACAAAAATATTTTGGACTTTAAAAGAGAAATATCAGACAAATAAAATGGCTTGTCTGATTTTTTGATAGAGCATAATTATTTTTTATCTATTTGTGCACCCTTTCTGGTACCCTTGATTGTGATCAGGCCGATAACACATTTCCTATCTCTACTTTTATTGTTTCAGTCAGGATAGGGACTCATCCAAACTTGTGGATGTTGCACGTTCTACTACACCTCAATATTAAAGATAGAAAGAAAAAAAAATTGAAATCTGATGAAAGGTTGGTCAAAAACTGAGACACGTCTGTAGAAATGCAGACTTCAAATGTCTCTTCCACACATTCATCTGTAACCCTTGAGCCACAAACTGACAGCGCTGACTTCCAAACGGCTAAATGGAAGCCAATGAGGCAGAAAAAAAAGATCCAATGTGCTGATTTTAAAGCGGTATCTGCAGGTCAAAAATAGCTCTTATGGCAGCAGTGGTTTCTACTGAGAGCCTTAATGATGACTGAATCACATACAAGTATTTAGTCATAGTCAGAGTTGGTTTTACACTAGAACACATGAGTTCTGTTGCTTTATCAGGTCAGTTGTCAACAGAACAGCTGTTGTGAGTTTATTGTGTGCACTTACACTTTAGAGCTTAAAGTGATTCTGACAGTAAAAGCATAAAAGTGACAGAGAACATGAGGGTTCCATTCCCCTCTGTGAGGCTGTAATGTTGATCCTCTGTCACCTGTTACCAGGCAACACTCCATCCAGAGGCGGCATTTGTCTTTAGACAAACTGACCAGCTGCAACACTGCAGCAGAAACAGCACATGTCCAGATTTCACTAAACCAGGGGTGTCAAACTCATTCTGGTTCAGGGGACATATTCAGTCCAATTTGACCTCAAGTGGGCCAGAACCAGTAAAATAATACCATACCATACCAACTTTATTTATAAAGCACTTTAAGAACTTTACAGCAGGCCAAAGTGCCGTACACCAAACACAAAACAAGGATTAAATAAGTAAATAAAACTAGTGATAACACAGGGTGTTAAGTGGGCTAAGAACAATAAAATACAACCATCATAAAAACAAACACAAATTAAAATCTGTTAAGAACAGCATAAAAAAAAAAAAAACAGAAATATCACTCACTGATTAAAAGCTGATGAGAAAAAGTGCGTTTTTAGATGTGATTTAAAGACAGGTACAGACTGAGCCTGTCTAACAACTAAGGGCAACTGGTTCCACAACTTTGGGGCGACAACAGAAAAGGCACAGTCCCCACGAAGCTTCTTTTTAGTTTTTGGAACCTCAAGCTGCAGCTGATCTGCTGACCTGAGGGCACGAGGGGGGGCATAGGGGTGGATCAGGTAGACAGGTAGGAGGGGGCAAGGCCATTCAAACATTTAAAAACAAATAAAAGAACAAATAAAAGAATAATAATATATAAGAAAAATAATGACTTAATAACCTATAAATAATGACAAATCCAAGATTTTCTTTTTGTTTAAGTACAAAAAAGACCCCAGTTAAATTGTGAAAATATTTACATTTTACAAAAAAGATGTGAAAAACCTGAAAAAACAGAAATTTCATTTGAAAAATTAGTGCAATTTTAACAATATTATGCCTTGACTTATTATTTATACATGTACATTACACACAGTGTTACACATTTGGTAACATTTAAAATTTTGGAGTTTGGAACTAAAATTTGAACAATTTCTGCAATATTCCATCTCTTATTATTAACAAAACTACAGATCACAGTGGATCCATAAATCCACAAAACATTTAGTAACAGGCAGAATATTGTTAAAATTGTACATTTAAGGTTGTTCTTATTTGTTTTTATTTATTCATTTATTTATTGGTATTTTATTGTGAAAGAATAGTTTTGTAAATGTTAATATTTTCACAGTGTAATCTTAGTTTTTTCACTTAAATTTTTTCCACATAATTTTTCATAAAGAAAATTCGTAGTTGTCATTATTTATGGGTTATTGTGTTGTTATTTTTACTGGAGATCACATTGGTCTGTATGTGGAACCTGAACCAAAATGATTTCTCCAACCTGGACCGTTCAGGTTAATTTTTGTCATCCTGCGGGCTGGAACGGAACCTTTGGCGGGCCAGATTTGGTCCCCGGGCCGCATGTTTGACACCTGTGCACTAAACCCTGTCTTTAACGACTTTAATTCATCATGGGCCATGTCGGGATGTTAGGAAATGTGGAAACCATTTCTGAACAAATTAGGAGGAAAAGAACAATGATTTAGCAGCATTTAATTAGTTACTAAATACAAATCTTAGGATAGTGTTAGGTCCATTTTAAGACCATCACTAGTCACTTTTCCATTGACCCTCAAATTGCGCAAATATAACTTGCGCATAAAAATGTACCTAATGGAAAAACAATTTCACCAAAAGTTTCATTTTTTGATCAGGAGTTTTTGCGCTGGCAAGAGGTAGTTTTTCAGGTGTAGCGCAAATGGTATATCACACAAAACTGCAATGGAAAGACCTTTTTTCGCAACTAGAGTTAGGTAATTTAAAAACTGTTGACGGACGTTACAACAAGCGAAGAAGAAGAGACATGTCGCGGTACATGTGGACACACCAGGAAACCCAATCATTTTTAATTGTAGTACGAGATATAGGGGTAATATATAATAACAAGAGAAGCACTCGGAAAGCGCAGTCCTCCGCCAAGACAGATCTGAGTTTAAATGTCACTTAATATGTTTTTCTGCTCCTGTTTTATTTCCTGTTGATATTCTGTAGGTGTGAGCCTCCAGGACTCATTTATTCATAATGAGTGTGATTGAAATTCAGTGGCAGTGATCAGGGATCTGTGCGCTTTTCTTTGGGATCTGTAGGTCTGATCTGAGTGTGTAAGTGCATGGGGGTGTGGTGAGAGAGAAAAAAAAAAGAAAAAAAAAAAAAATCGCTTCAGCTTTATGAGATCTGTGGGTATAAGCTGCTGAAAGAGCACATTTATTAGCCCACGGTTAATAGGAGCTGTGTGAGTGTGAGACCTGCTCTTTTACATTTACCGCAACGTGTCTTTAATCCCAGCCTTAAGGGGAACTTCAGGTTCACGTATATAGAATCAGTCATGACAGTTCACCTGATGCATCCATGTTTTGTCATAAAATGTCATGGGTTCAAAAGTCAAACGTATAAAAAGTGGCACAAATGAAAAAGAAAATGTGAATTCTGTGTATTTGGTAATGATTAAACCAGTCTGCACAGTAGTAGTAGCAGTCCATGTGGGCCCAGAGGGGTTACAATTGGGCTGCATATAAGGGTCCCATGTGGGTTTGTCTTCAGTTTCCATGGTGGCCCCACATGTGTTTGCCCATATCAGAATCAGATTTAAAATCAGAGTCAGAATCTCTTTATTACCTCCACCAGTATTGTGATCACTTTGCTTTGTGTGTTTGTTTGTTTGTTAGCAACTTTATGGGAAAACTATTACAACCATCTTTACCAAATTTTACCCACAGGTAGGCCTAGGCCCTGGGACCAACCCATTAAACACTGGACCATGTAGGCCAAAGTTCAAGGTCACAAAATCTCAAAATTTCCTATCTCTCATCATTGAGCGATTTTCAAAAATTCATAAAAAATTCAAAACGACTCCGATTAGCCTCTGATTTGATCCACCCGTAGCTTATAACAATATCTTGTATCTGGCACAAGATTCTCCACATCCACTGTGGAATGTGGACTCTGTGGACATTTGAATTTAACATTGAAAATCCCATTTATGACACATTTTTCATTCTAACTCAACAAATATTGATTGGAATTTATAATTTGACATACACATGACTGGTACCAAGCTTCAACTTTTTCTGCTGTATGGAACAACCTTGAAACTGTTGAATTTAAAAAGAAATAGTCGATCCACACATGCACACCATTCGGGGTGCTTGGCGGAGGTTTGCGTTCCCTGAACACTTGTTGTCATTGTACCGAGTACAATGAAATTGAGGCGAAGCTCTCAGGTTCAGTGCAAGAATTTACAGACAGAAAACAAATATCAGTAAAACAACAACAACAACAAGACAAGAAAAGCACTCTGAGCGCAGACCACCACCAAGAGAGATCTGCCCCCCCATTCACTACCAAAATTTCATCACGTCTTCCTTGTGCCAGTATCAACATTTCCTGAAAATTTCGTGAAAATCCGTTCATAACTTTTTGAGTTATCTTGCTAACAAACAAACACACACGCAAACACACAAAGCAAAGTGATCACAATACCTCCTAGCAGAGGTAAAAAGCACTCGGAGAACGCAGACCTCCGCCAAGACAGATCTGCGCCCCCCCCCCGATCACCACCAAAATTTTATCATGTCTTCCTAGTGCCAGTATCAACATTTCCTGAAAATTTCATGAAAATCTGTCCTTAATTTTTTGAGTTATCTTGCTCACAAACAAACAAACACGCAAATATGCATGCATGCACGCATGCAAACATACAAAGCAAAGTGATCACAATACCTCCTGGCAGAGGTAAATATCAGTAAAAGGCACAGTTATTTACATTAAAAATAACAAGTATTGCAAGCTAAGATATTTGTAAAACTTAAGTCGTGCAAATAACATGAGAAGTAGTGCAGACATGAAAGATAAATATCATGGGATAAATAGTGTGAAGAGTAAATAATATGAGATATTCAGATCTCTGATTCTGATGTGGGCAAACACATGTGGGGTCACCATGGAAACTGCAGACAAACCCAAATGGGACCCTTATATGCAGCCCAAATGTAACCCTTCTGGGGCCCACATGGACAGGCTGGCTGGGTGGTAGTTTATATTCCACATGAACAAGAAGTAAAGCATTCTGTTGTCGTTTTCCACCTAAAATAACTGATGACTGGAATAATTCAGTGTCCACAACATAGTTTCACACTTATGTGAATAAGTCACCACTAATGCAACATAAATGTTCACTGCCAGAACACAATTCAGCTCCTACCAAGCATATTGTGGTGTTCTCTGAAGGTCTAGACCAGTGTTTCTTAGCGGGGGTGGTACTGTCCCTCAGGGGGCGTTGGGACACAGTCAGGAGGCGTTTGGAATGAGAAAGCAGACGGGGGGGCGCTGAGACCAAAGTGGGGGGGCATTAGTCTGTGTGAGTATCAGTATCAAGCAGCATGTTATGTCAGTGTTGAATTTCCATCCCTGTTCTGTTCCCTGCTGATGGAAGTGGCATGGGAGGGGGCTGTCTGGACTCCTCTGCTGAGCCTGCTGCCACCACGACCCGGATAAGCAGATGAAGACGGTACGGTCTTTGGATGGTGGGAGGACACCGGCGTAACTGTAGAGAACCCACACACAAACAGGGAGAGCATGCAAACTCCACACAAGCTGTTTTCAGGCCAACAGAGAACTGTGCAGGTGCTGGTTCCCGCACCTAATCTCAAACCGGCCAACGTGTTCATGCCGAAAATCAAAGCTTTCGGGAACTGAAAATTTGGTTCCAGATGGGCACCAAGTAAAAGCTGTTTTTTTCTAAGTGAACAATGACGACATGAGTGGACGTCACCAGGTCGATCTGGGTCATAAGCACAAAAGTAAACAAACCAAGAAAACATGATTGTAGAAAATGGCCAAGAAACCGAGTTGTAATGTTCTGTTGAGATCTGTTGAGAGTTCTGTGTCATCTTTATTGCCGTGCTTACACTCACTTCCACACATGCAGTTTTTCTCCTACAACCTATCCCATCATTCATTAGTTCTACTGCATCTACGGCAAGTGTCACAGGACAAAACATTAGCAATACAATTTCTCCCTTTTTGGGCGACACGGTGGTGCAGCAAGAAGGTCCTGGGTTCGATTCCAACACCAGTCGACAGGGGGTGGGACCTTTCTGTGTGGAGTTTGCATGTTCTCCCCATGTCTGCGTGGGTTCTCTCCGGGTACTCGGGCTTCCTCCCACCATCCAAAGACATGCACTGATAGGTTAATTGGTTAATCTAAATTGCCCATAGGTGTGAATGTGAGAGTGACTGTTTGTCTCGATATGTTCAGCCCTGTGATGAACTGGCGACTTGTCCAGGGTGTATCCTGCCTTCGCCCCTATGTAGCTGGGATAGGCTCCAAGCGACCCCCGTGACCCTAGAGGATAAAGCAAGTTCAGAAAATGAATGAATGAATGATATCTCCCTTTTTTTTGGTGTCGAAGCAGCGACCTCTGTCGATGACACATCATGGACTTGCATAATGGTATGAATGTGGGCCGTTCACGGGCCATCACTTCGGTTCCCAGTGTAATTGGAGCAGGAACCAGCTCTGACACCAGGCTAGCTGGCCTGAAAACCGCTACAGAAACATCCACACTGACCCAGGGAGCTTCATGCTGTGAAATGACAGCGCTGAGTCGTCCATATAAAATCACCCACTGGTGTGAATGTGAGCGTGAATGGTTGTTCGTCTGTGCACTAGTGGCCAAAAGTTTTGAGAATGATACAAATGGATTCTTTGCTTAAATGTAATTTATTTGTCAATAAATGTCTTTGAAACCTTTATAAAACTTCTAATTGTTCTTCACTGTACTTCAGAGACATGTGGGAAAAAAAAAAAAAAACCTTTGGCAGAAAATTTTGCAAAACATGAATACTACAGGGTGTCCCATAAGTCTCCATACATAGGAGACATAATACATTCCATACATATGGTTCTAACATGTATTTCTTTATATTTCTTCTTTATAGTTCTTCAGCAGTGGAGGACACGCATTGAAATGTGTTCCCGACAAAATGGCAGTCATATAGAGCATATTATATAAATAAAAATGGTTTATGTCAAGAAACGTTTATTTTTCCTATGTATGGAGACTTATGGGACACCCTGTATATATATGTCAGCCTAATAGTAACACATTCAGATTGTACCTGGGGTAGGCTCCAGTACCCTCACAATCATCTTAAAAATTAAGTTTTTTTTAGAAAATGAATCAATAACTAGCATTCAAATTATCTAAAAAAAAAAAAAAAAAAAAAAAAAGTGCATTAACTATAAACTGTAAATAACTAGTGGATGAGAAACTATGATGTCACCCACTGGTTTCTGATTGGCCATTATAAGGCAGGTAATCTGCATTTTGGCTGTCCTCATATTGGTTTTTTGGAGTCATGAATGACCATATTTGGATAGAAGGGGCAGGTCTTCCAGAAGGTGGAGCTTCAGGGCTGTCTGTGAGGGGTCATGGGTAATGCTAATGCTGAATGCTAGCTTACGACTCAGCTGAACTGTAACCTCCATCAAGTGCTACAGAAAAGAAAGTCCATTGAGAGTCTTGTTAGTGGAACCTATTAACCATAAGTACTGTAAACTTAGTTATTAAAAAAACACATTTCATTACCTCCGCCAAGGAGGTTATGTTTTTGCCAGGGTTTGTTTGTTTGTCTGTCCGTTAGTGTGCAACATAACTCAAAAAGTTATGGACAGATTTTGATGAAATTTTCAGGGTTTGTTGGAAATGTGATAAGGAAGAAATGATTAAATTTTGGTGGTGATCGGGAGTGGGGGGGCCCACGGGGGGGGGCCACTGATCAGCCTTGGCGGAGGTCTGCGCTCTCCGAGTGCTTCTAGTTAACTCTGTCTAAGTCTAATAATAATAATAATAATAATAATAATAATAATAATAATAACAACAACAACAATAATAATAATAATACATCAGTTTTATATAGCGCTTTTCTAAGTACTCAAAGACGCTTTACAATAAACAACCAAGGGACAAACATAAATCCAACGGGTAAACAGATACGAAGTTAATACTAAATGGAACAAATACAGAGACAAATACTGACAAAAGGAAAAAAAAAACACACAAAAGAAGGTAGATGAGAGTGGAGGAGGTTGAACAGGCAGTCTGTATGATAGTTCTCTTGCCTGCAGAGTCTGACTTTCAAAGTCAAATAGAAGCTTTGATTTCTGCGAACACCCTAAGGTTCTATCTATCAGTAGTGTTCCAGCTTTCAGACCCCTCTGTATTGGCTTCATTACAGACCTGAGGGTCTTGGCTCCTTGACACTAACAGAGATAAAGTTTTAAATGAAAAGGACTGGGCCCAATCAACTGAAAAATGCCACTGGATTTCTTACTAAACATGGCGCACGGCAATAAGGGGATTTTACCTTTAAAAGTGTGTGTGTGTGCGGACTGTATACATTGCTTCCCTGATCCAGCCCTACAGCTCGACTCGTAGCTTGAGGTCTTCAGGACAGCACCTGCTGATGGTTCCACGGACCTGTTTTAGCACACGCGGTGACAGGTCTTTTAAAGCTGTGGCACCACGTCTATGGAATGACCTGCCTCTACACCTACGGTCCATGGACTCTGTAGAGAGCTTTAAGAAACACCTCAAAACCCTCCTGTTCAAAAAGGCTTTTTAGTCTCCCACCTGACCCAGGACCACCACAGACTGATTACACTCTATGTATTCATCATAACGTACTCCATGTGTCATCCCCCCCCCCAGTCTCTCTATATCTCTATCGCTCTCTCTTTTCTCCTCCTTTACTCTCTCTCTCTCTCTTTAACCCCAACTGGTCAAGGCAGACAGCCATCCTTCAGGAGTCTGGGTCTGCTCGAGGTTTCTGCCCGTTAAAGGGAAGTTTTTCCTCGCCACTGTCACCAATCACAAGTGTTTGCCCCTGAAGGATTCTGTTGGGTCTCTGTAAACTTAATTTGATTCTGATTTGAATTGATAAAGCACTTTGTGACTCTGTCTGTGAAAAGTGCTCTATAAATAAAATTTACTTTACTTTACTTTACTGTGGAGATATGTTTATTGATTTTTTATTTTTCATAACAAACAAATCAATACAGTAAGAGGAAAAACCCACAGAAGATATCCCAAACAATCAAGTCCATACTTCAACATAAAATCAGTCAGTGGAATTTAGAGTTTGACATCATGCCTTTGTGCACTTTCTTACCCAAAACATTAACATTTTATAGTGTATCCATCTGATATGCACTGGAACACTTTCTACATTAACCCATAAAGACCCAAACATCCACCACCAACCAAAAGCATCCACTGATCTAAACTGTTTAATACCTGTTGATCCACTAATCCTAACAATACATGTAAATAATTGTTGTAAAATGCAGTTTGTCATCTTTTCATGATCATCAGATATGACCCATTTGGACGTTCAGAGGCTCCGTAGTTACCGTGGAAACAGTTATCTTCCATAATAATGATTCACCAGTAAATGAGTTGGAGATGGATCAGTGACAGTGGATGGACACACTGGGTTTATGTTGAAAAAGTCACTTATTCATCAGTTTTCTCTGTTTTTTATATAACAACCTTCAACTTTAATCTGAGCTTTTGTGAACATCTACATGATCAGTGAATTAAATATAAGAAAATAACTGATTCATACTGATAAAATACAAAATATAGAGGATAATAATATAAATAAATGGTGATAAATCACTTAAGGAAGGCTGGATAGAGAAAATTTCATTTGGAAACTGACATAAAAGTAGCACTGGGTCTTTATGAGTTAATGAATATGACTGTAATCATTTATTGTCTTCTTGACTGCAAAAACACAACATTTTCCATCATTTAGTGTATAGTGTGAGTTGTCTCCATTTACTGTTCAGTCTATGATACTGGAGTGAAGGTGATGTATAGTGGTCACTCAAATGGGAGTATGCATACACCTGGGGTACTTCGAAAAAGCCCAGGGGATACTTGAAATTTTGGGGAAAAATACATTAAATAAGTTATTATGTACTGAATGCAAAATAATGAGAATTAATGCTGAAATATAAAACAATAAATACAGTCATATAATAAAATTGTCACTCCTGACCTTTTATCATTTCAATATTTGGGTCAAGTCACGTGCCTGTTGACTTTGAATCAAAAAATTAGAATTGAGATAATGATTTCAAACTTTTTGTAGTTCAATAGTATAACATCTTAAGTTTCTAAATCCATTAAATTTTTTTTGCCAAAAAAGGATTTTCAAGAAAATTACGGAACTTTTTATACAAACTAAATTCAGTCCCTCGGAAAGTTCTCTAAGAATGAATAATAACATAACATATCGCTGCTATAATTTGAAATCTCAATCATATATTTCTGTTTTCAATATAGTTTTATGACAAATTTGTATTTTTTTTTAATATTATCTATCATCTTGTTTAAGCTTTGGTAACATCCTAAGAACGTTTCTTTTTAATATTATTCAAGATGAGTTTATTTGAGTAACTAAGTAATTATTTTTTGGTGATGAAAGGTTCATTTATTCATTCATGACCATTTAATTTATTTTTCTTATCAATGAAACAGGACGCTTTTCAGTTTATATTTTGCACACAAAATTTACTTATAAAGATTTGTTATTTTTAATATATTAATGTTAATAGAAATAAAAACAGACATGTTTGGCACAGGACTACATTTTGCCTAATTTTTTCAATCAAAAATGCTCAAGCGAGAGTTGGGGGTACTTGGATAAAACAGTATATCTCAAGGGGTACTCCACTGTAAAAAGTTTGAGAACCACTGATGTATAGTACGAGTCGTGTATCTGTAACAATAAAAGCTCTAGATTTGACATAAGACCATCAGGTTGGGACTCCAGAGCTGTGACGGCCGTGCCTTATCCAACCAAACCCTGTTTCCTTCTGTGATTGATGTGAAGACAGAGTGCATGTTCTAATAAGAGCAGATTAGACAGACTAGACTGACTGGGCTCTTAATTGAATCTGACTGGGCTTTTGTGGAGGATGGAATCTGATTAAGCTAATAGGCTGCACTTACAACCATAAGGCCTGAGTTAATGACACACAATCACCGCAGATAACTGTTCATGTTTTCTTAAATTTAATGCGTTTCTACTTAAGCTATTTAACACCTTTTGAATCTCTGATGTGTTTCATTGAAGAAGTGCAGACGATTAAACCAAAGCTGAAAGAAGAGGAAACATTACTCTGATATTTACTATGGATTGAGGAAGGGCTGCAGTGGTTCTGACCAGAGCTGGATCTTAAATACATACAGTTACGGGAAAAATTATTAGATCACCCCTTGTTTTCTTCAATTTCTTGTTCATTTTAATGTCTGGTACAACTAAAGGTACATTTGTTTGGACAAATATAATGATGACAACAACAACAGCTCATAGTAGTTTAATTTCAGAGCTGATATCTATCCATTTTGCATGTTTTCTTGATAATAACCAAAATCACTTCAGTTCTTACATCAATATCTATGGCATTGTACTGACAAAAACAGTGCTTTTAGGCATTCCATGTTTTGTTTTCTGTCTGTTTTAGTCACATGATACACACAGGAGTTAGTATTTGATGGCATAACCATTGTTTTTGATGGTGTAAGAATTTTTTCCGTGACTGCATGTAGTGTATCCCAGATGTGTTAACCTTAATAGACCTAGATCTATGTTTGTGATGACTTCCAAATGTTTTTTTCCTCGACATTTAACCCTCCTCGAGTGATTTATCATCATTTATTATAATATTGTCCTCTGTATTTTGTGAAAATCAGGTATTTTTCTATATTTCATTTACTGATCGGACGGATGTTCATAAAAGCTTGGAGTAAATCCAATAAGGTTATTATGTCAATACCAGTGGCGGCTGCTCATCTTTCGGAGAGGGGAAGCTCATTGTCAGCTTACATCAAAAAAAGTGTCAAGTTATTTAAACATAAATTCGGTCCTCCGTTCCTTGTGATTTGCATATTTGTGTATTTACAGTGCAAGAAATGAACAAGTAATTTCATAGTGATTTCTCTCTCGATTTCACAGCAGAATGCGCGACGGTATTAAACTGAGCTGTGTCAGTGAAGGAGTAGATCTCAAAATAGCTGTCAATCAAACCGGATTCAGCCATTCGACTGATCCTCCAATCAGCACATGGAAGCCCGGCGTCCAGCCCGGCAGAGCTCCGCCCACAGCTCCATTCACCCCCAGAGACACCGAGCGTCCGGGGGCGGGACAACATGGTGGCATTTATCCAATTACCGTCCAGTTTTGAGGCAATGAAAAAAACTGTTCCACTCAGTCCCAGTCCAGTTCAACGGGAATGTATGAGAAGTGAACAACATCAAGTCTGTTGATTTGTGATGAAGCTGATTCTGAACAAACTCGTCTGTGAGATGAACGTGTTCTAACACATTTGGAGTCAATGAAATGTCAACACAACCGTACATATTTTACCATTTGATTTTCATAATTTTAGGGGAAGCCGCGCATCCCTTGCAGTCTGTGAGAAATCATCTCTGGTCAATACAGAGAAATGGGACTTTTTTTTTTTTTTTTACCAAAATATATCATTAACTGAACATTTTAAGCATTTACAGCCACCCTTTGATTCACCAGTAAAACCTTTGTAATTTTACAGTGTTTTATTGTTTGGATGTTCAGATGCTCTATAGTGAATGTGTAAATTGATCAAATTTGATGAGGTTGAAAAGATGTGAAACTGTATTTTACCTGAATTGTTTGACTATTGATAGTATTAGTTGAGAAGAAGTTATTAAAAAGGAAGAAAAGGAAGCTGTGGCAGGCAGAAGCCTCAGGTTCACCACTATCCACTTCATGTTTCCAGTAGGTTTTACCCACTCATCCTCTCCAATCGTACCTGAAACTGCTAGCTAAGGATAAACGTAAATATTGTAAGATTGTTATTTGAGTCGGTGGTAACATTGGTGGCTGTAGCTCATTTGGTAGAGCGGGTCATCCAATGAATTCGAATCCTGGCTCCGACTGTCCACATGTCAAACTGTCCTTGGGCAAGACACTAAACCCTAAATTGCTCCCAGCAGTGCTTTGCATGACAGCAGTCGCTCATTCGTGTATGAGTGTATGAATGGGTGAATGTAGTTGCTTTTCCATTGGACATCTGTGCAAAACTTTACTGATATTTACTAAATGTCGAAAAAACAGAAGGGCGTAATGTCGCTTTTTCCATTAAATCCCAAAAGCAATGATTGTTTATTTATTATCGCAAGATGAAATGAGAAGTCATTCCATAAACATGGCGATGGACATAAATATGGTGTTGAATAACTTTTTAGTTATTAATAGGTAATTTTTAGGGGGTGTATTGTTATTGCTATTTTATATCAGTATTTTATTATTTTATTGTTTTAGCAGTAATTTATACTATTTGCTAAATGCTGCTGACAGTCAGGGACCTGAGTACAATGTTTCGTTTCTGTCTATTTTTTATATGCTGAAATGACAAAATAAACTTGAATCTGATTTACAGATATATTTTTTATTATTGTTGTTGTTGTTGTTATCATCTATTACCCCTCTATCTCATACTAAATTAAAAAATGAGTGGGTTTCCTGGTGTGTCCACACATACCGTGACATGTTTCTTCTTCTTCTTCGCTTGTTGTAACGTATGTCATCATCTGTTTTTTTTAATTCACATGACTCTAGTTGCAAAAAAAGGTCTTTCCATTGCAGTTTTGTGTGATATAGCATTTGCGCTATGCCTGAAAAACCACTTCTTGCCAGTGCAAAAAACTTTTAATCGAAAAATTAGACTTTTGGCGAAATTGTCGTTTTTCCATTAAGTAAATTTTTATACGCAAGTTGTATTTGCGTAATTTGAGGGTCAATAGTAGAGCGACTTGTGAGGCTTTGTAAAGCACTCTGGGCACCATGAAAGTATGGAAAAGTGCTATATAAGGGCAGTCCATTTACTGGTATCGGTATGCTGGGAAAATTTAGAACATGGCGAGCTGCATATCAGACCCCAAATTGCAGCAGGGGAAAATGATCCTTTAGTTGGTGAAAAAAAAGAAAAAAACTTTTGTTGTATTGATTTTTCCAGCAGAGAAGCTGATGGGAAATGACAGGCAGACAAAACTAAAATATTCAGGAGTTGTAGATTCTGTGTTACACCACATATCACTACTAAAGTAAAGGGGCATCAACAGTATTGTTGGAGACAGTGTGGGCACACAGGTGTCAATCACTCTCATTATATGTACAAAACTGAAGTGTTTCTGGGAAAGGCTTTTTGAAATAATTGAAGGCATGGTGACTTAAATTATTCCTAAGGACTCCCTGTTTTTTTTGGTTTTTTTTGTTTTTTTTTTTTTTGTTTTGCTGGGATTGCTACCTGCAGATGTAGAGAAAGACGACAAATACTTTTTAAAAATTCTTATAATTACTTCCAAAAAGGCCATTACAAAGAACTGGCTCAAAACTGATGCACCCCCTGAGGATCAGTGGCTATAATAGAGGAAATTTACTTTATGGAAAGACTGACTTATTACCTCTGGATCAAGGAACATATCTTCATAAAGCACTGGACAAAATGACTGGACTATAAACAAAACAAACAGCTACTGTCAAACCAAACCTATAACCATAATGTAATGTCATGTAAACATGCTTAGAGTGTGAGTGACAGACTGCAGTGGCACATAAGAGTGAATGGTTGGAGGTGAATGAATATTTTATACAGATGGAGTTATAAATATGCATTTTTTACTGTTATTTAATGTTTAGTTTTTATTAATGTGTGTTTTTTTAATGTTAACATCAGCCTGCACAGGGACTGCAGGTGGAAATTAGCACTAGTGCTACAACCTAGCATGCTACATCTCTCCTTTATTTATTTATTTATTTATTTATTTATTTATTTTTCAGTTCCGAACAGTCTTATTAGAAATAAGAAGAAATTATACATGACATCAATTATACAAAGTACACTGTTCTTTTTTTTAAAAGAAGAAAAAAAGGGTATCAATAATGATCATTAAAAGGAGGAGAGACAGAAAGGAAAAAAAAAAAAAAAGAGTATTATAAGTAAATTAAATAAGTATGTAAAAAAAGGGATAGTAAATATGATATTCACAAGCCTGTACATTTAGCCAACCACACTTTCAGGAAACAAGCCAAAAAAAATAAAATCTCTCCTTTTTAAGGTTAATGTATATTGTGCATTGTCCCTGTCTAAATAAATAAATAAAATTAAATAAAATGAAATTACTGTGCGTCATTTAAATATTTTGTGTTCAACCAGTGACCCCTAGTTTCTGTTGTATTGTCTGTTAATAAAACAAATAAAAATTATTTTAAAAAGTATAAAAAGAAAAGCACTCAGAGAGCGCAGACCTCCGCCAAGACAGACCCCCCCCCCCCCCCCCCCCGATCACCACCAAAATTTAATCAGTTCTTCCTTGTGCCAATATCAACATTTCCTGAAAATTTGACTTATCTTGCAAACAAACAAACAAACACGCACGCACGCGAATACACAAAACAAAGCGATCGCAATACATCCTGGCGGAGGTAAAAATATATGTATTCAGGGGTTGTGAGGAGACACTCCCCGCTCTGCGATGCCCGTTGTTCTCTGCATAGATGTGTAAATATGCAACTGATTCTTGACATAAATTAATAAATGAAAGGCAGCTAAATAATAGATCAAGGCTGTGTTGCTTTAGGAAATGGAGGTAGTGTGTTTAGAGCTTCGTGTTTCCGCACTTAATCAAACCCCGGCTTTGAAGCACCATCCAGGTCCTGGTTGGAATAGTATCCACATTAACAGTCAGAGGGAGGTATTCTGACAGCCTGTCAAAACTCCACTGCATTTCCACATCGTTCCGTGACGAGAAAGAGCGCATGCACTTACTCGAGTGTCCTTCTGTTTATAGATCCGATTGGACCGCGTTAAGACGAAGGGTCTGATGAGGAGCCAAATAGAGGACTATTAATTAAGCGAACGCCGCGTGACCTTAAATACTGCCAACCTCCTGCAGGACATCCATTCATTCTCATCTTCTTCTCACACGTATCCACTTCAGTAGCGAACTCTGCGGCCAAGTGCTGCTCAAGCTGTTAAATACCAGAGCCACCTACTTCTGCAAACATCATGAGGGCTTTAATGAGCTGCCAAAGAGAACGCAGACACAGACACTGAGGTTATTATGGCAACCAAAACTAAGAACAACATCAGCTGTGAAGAAATACATGTTAATGGAGAGGAAAATACATATACAAATAAAAAATAAATATTCATTCATTCATTCATTCATTCATTTTCAGAACCCGTTTTGTCCTCACTAGGGCGGTTGTCGCTGGAGCCTATCCCTTATGGCAGGGGTGTCAAACTCATTTAAGTTGAGGGGCCACATTCAGCCCAAATTGATCTCCAGTGGGCCGGACCAGTGAAATAATAGCATAATAACCTGTAAATAATAACTACTCCAAATTTTTCTCTTTGTTTTAGTGCAATCAAAATTAAATTAAAAAATATGTACCTTTACAAACTATCCAAACAAAAATGATGTGAATAACCTGAAAAAAACAGAAATTTCTCGAGAAAAATAAGTGCAATTTTAACAATATTATACCTCAACTTGCATATTACGGATTGGATCTACAAAGGCACAAAATATTTAATAACAGGAAGAAAATTTCATTTTCAAAATTTCAGCTTTTTCGCATTTTATTGTTAAAGGATAGTTTGTAAATGTTAACATTTTCATCATTTAATGTACGTTTTTATACTAAAACAAAGAGAAAAATTTGGAGTTGTCATTATTTATAGATGTAATGTAATATGTTTTCACATTAAACTAAGAAATTTTGGAGTCATTTATAGGTTATGCTGTTATTTTAGTTGAGATCACATTGGTCTGTATGTGGAACCTGAACAAAAACGACTTTGACATCCTTGATTGCTTTGCAAATTCATCCCGCAGGCCAGACTGGAACCTTTGACAGGCTGGTTTTGGCCCCAGGGCCGCATGTTTGACACCTGTGCCTTATGGGGTGAATGCAGGGTACACCCTGGACATGTCACCAGTTCATCGTAGGGCTGACATATAGAGACAAACAATAACTCTCACATTCACACCTATGGACAATTTAGATTAACCTGTATAAAAAAAATACATTAAAAAAATAACAACAACAACAACAACTGGTGCAAGGCTTAAATCCTGCATCTCGCACGTACTGTAGCTTATTTTGGCATGGATCCAGCTGATGTCATCATGTCTATGCATGTGCTGATGTCAGCATATCAGTTGCCTCTATATATGTGCCAAGTTTGAAGTGATTACTGATTTATTGATTTATTCCGAGCATACAATGACATTTAACATATATGCACTTGCAAAACATACATAATAATACAAATATCAAGAATCATAACAATCTTAGTCGGAAGAAAAGCACAATAATTCCATTTACATGCCCGAAAAGGGGCAGTACATTGAAACAAAATTGATGTTTTTATAGACATGTGAAATTTCGGCCATTTTAAGTACATGGGAGAGTAAAAAATATTTTAAAAAATTAATAAAAAATTGGAACTTTGGCCTACTTCTCCCAAAATTTAATCACATCTATTCTGGGTCACTGGCAATATATAAACCAAATTTAACATGAATTCAACCAATAGTTCAGCTGCTAAAGTGTTCACAAACAAACAAACAAAACCAAACAGGGGGCGAGGTAATAATAATAATAATAATAATAATAATATGAAGAAGAAGAAATATTTCCAAACTATGCAAAAACTTACAATGACAAATGCAATATGAACTAAAAAGAAATACATCTGGAAGGAAAATAAAACACCACTCCACCCCATGAGGATATAATGTAAATGATGGACAATATTTAACAGATGCAAAATGAAAATCATTAAACTATAACTGAAAATGCTGTTTAACAGCAAGAACTCATCAGGATGCAGACTGCATGCAATTATAAATAACTATATCCCTCTCTCCCACAAAGAAATAAAGTAAATACAATTTAAAGGTCATTGGTTCTTTAAGGTCTGGACAAAATGCCAAAAAAAAAAAAAAAAGAAGTCAGTATTCTGGGATCATTTTATCAACAGATACATGATTTTTAAGCGGTAACTCCTTCACTTTCTGTAACTACTTCATCCTGAATCCACTGGAGGGTCATGGGGGCGGGGCCTATCACAGCTGACATTGGATGAAGGCAGGGAACACTCTGGACGTGTCACCACTTCATCACCGGGCTGACATATAAAGACGGACGGCCATTCACTCTCACACCTATAGGCATTTGAGAGTGAGCGATTAACCTATAAAAGTGCATGTGTCTGCGCTGTGGGAGGCACTGGAGGACCTGAACAGAACTGACTTAGACTCACAAACCCACCAACCTCTGACTGTGAGGACACAGTGCTAAACACTGCACCACTGCGCTGCCAGTAATGGTAATTTTAGCATTTAAATGTCACTAAAATAAATCAGAAATTATGGATTTTTACTGGGATCAGGGTTAATAGGAATTTGTAGGTATGAGGATTTATTCTAATGCTTTCACACAATTCATCCATTCATGAATGAATCCGTAAATCCTACCCTAGAGTTCAGGGTTCAACTCAGCCATGTGTCATGACGGTTATGATTAAGGTTAATGAATATACTACATATATATGCAGTATATGAACTACTCATCCACAAACTAAAAAGGTGATTTAATGAAGATCTTTCCATTGGATAAGGACATGTTCTGGTATAACATCTATTTTTTACAACTTTGGATTAATTTTAATAATAGGTGTGTCTGTCTAGCTCACTAAAATGCATAACTATGTCAAGAAAATCATTTTGGTCCATGTTTAGTGATGCATGACTCAGTTACTGAAGCAAAACAGTAACATCTAGCATCTCCAAAATGGATCCTTTTAGTGTGATAATGTCTGTAATATGAAGAAATAAGACCATGTATGGGAACAAAAATTAGATGTTACTTTTATTAAGCAACAAATACTTATTATAAGTCACTTTTCCATTGGCTATCTGCACAAAATTTAACCAATATTTATTAAATGTCGAAAAAACAGAAGTGCGTAATGTCAGTTTTTCCATTAAATCACAAATGCGATGATTTTTTTCATTTATTATCACGAGAAGTCATTCTATAAACATGGCGATGAATGTAAATATCACGCTGATTTACAGATATATTCATTATTATTATTATATATTACCCCCCTATCCTGTTCTAAATTAAAAAAGGATTGGGTTTCCTGCTGTGTCCACACATACTGCATTATGTTTCTTTTAAAACTCTTCTTCTTTGCTTGTTGTAATGCCCGTCAACATCATTTTTTTTTAAATTCATGTGACTCTAGTTGCAGAAAAAGGTCTTTCCATGGCAGTTTTGTGTGATATACCATTTGTGCTACACCAAAGGGTTAAATGCACGCTTCTTTGCTTCAAAAATGACAAGCATGGTGTCCAGCTGAGTGGACATTTCTGTAACTCCACGAAAAATAGGTTTATATAAACAAAAAAAAAAAAAAAAAAAAATCAATCGCATTGCTTTTTTCATGCCTAAGGAGGAATAAAAATACTCAAGAAAAAAATATTGACTAAGGTTCTCATAATTCTGCATGAAAGGGTTAATATAATTTCTTCGGCCTGTGAGATAGAGCATAAATATTGGACTGTAGACGATACAAAAAGGTCACATGGTCTGATGAGTCCAGATTGTCCCTGTTAAAGAGTGATCAGGTGGATGAAATCATTACCCATAATGCCTAGCGTCTACAGCACAAGCCTGTGGGGGTGGGGTTATGATCTGGGGTTCCTTCAGTTGGTCAGACTTAGGTTCAGCAACGTTACGTGTCTACAAAACGTCATTACATAGGCTTATTTAACCCTTTCATGCATAGTGGCCACTCCAGTGGACAGCTATTCTACAGCTGTTCTCTTGTATATTCACGGATTTTGTTGTTCTTTTCGGTTTTTTTTTATTCTTACACATATCTTTATTAAAGTTTTAAGACACTACATATCTTTTCTGACATGAATTGGTAACATTATGTAGATCTCCCCTGACCATAAACCCCCAAAATCACAAGCCCTCCCCATAGTTTTCACACAATCACAAGATTTTTTTTTTTTTCATTATTTTTTAAATGTATTTTTTACATTTTTAAAATTATTATTATTATTATTGTTATTATTATTATTATTTATTATTTTTATTTTTTTTTTTTGCAGAAGAAAATTTTCAATCGTATTGTTTTTTTCATGCCTAAAGATGAATAAAAACAGGAAAAAATGTTGATTAAGGTTCTCAAAATTCGTGCATGAAAGGGTTAAATAAAGCTACAATGGAAGCTAAAGGCTAAATAAGGCTAAAGCTAAAGAGCGTAGGACTTTTTTTTGGCCTGGCTGTGTATGTGCGTACCGCGAATAGTGCATGAATGATGTGATTTCGCCCGGAGTCATAGACGGTACTCACAGCTCTCATCATAAACTCATGCATACAGCACTTTTCTGACCGTTTCAGCCGATTGCAACATCTGCTCACACAGGCATGAAATAGTGCCAGACAGACCCACACCAAGGGCACAGACTTTCCTCAAAAACCCACTGACTGCAGCCTGACTCACACACATAAACATATTGCGTTTGCATATATTTAGGAGATTTCATTGACGTACATTCATTTCCCCGGCAGAATTCGAAAACATTTCCATTCCGAGTTTCCAGACATTTTCAAACTCAAATTTCCATATTGTCAGTGGAATTATCTGCATTTTTTTTTTTTTTGCTCTGATGTTTTAACAGACTGTTTCTTTGCAACTTGGAATTTAGAATGACATGCCCACACACTGACGTCTCCATATTTTTGGACAAACTGCAGATTATTGTTCTGAAGGTATTTAAGCACTAGACAATGGAAGTGTGTTCAAAACTGGATCAGCAATAGACCTCTCCCACAGGTTTTTTTTTTTTAATTTTTTTATTAATTTATTTTTTTAACAATTGACGAAGGAACTTTAGCCAAGACTCTGGGAGGGATTCAATCCCCTAGGTGAACCTGGCACTATTTGCATTAATTGAAATGGTCTGTGTGTGTGTATGTAAATCTAAATGAGTTCAAATAAACCCTCGAATGAATCCTATTTGTGATGTCTGTTAAAACCTGCAAAACCAATCTACATGATGAATGTCAAACCCAGTCTATTGTTTTAACAGTTTAAATGCATCCACACCCTCTAATGGAAGTATATGGAAACTAGCTCATTGACCCATGGGAATCCAATGGTTCTAGAAGCAGTAGAGTTGATCAAATGTGGAGCTGAGCTAAATTTACTGATGTAATACGCATATTAGGAAAAAGCATAACGGGCCTCATTTTGTTTTGTGTTGAAATCAAAAGTAACATAAGGATGCATTCATAGTTCCCTTATATATACTGAACAACTAAAGAAACACAAGTATGTTTCAGTATTGGTTTAAATGGGAGTTTTATTATGAATGTTGGTTTCATATGAGATATTTATATCCAGATGTGAAATTTACAGTGGCAGTACATTGAATTGTGTCCATGAGCACTGAGTTGACGGTCACGGAGATGGGCCAAGCGAATATGGCGATCCTGATTACGGGTGGTCACACGTGGTCTTCCGTTCTTGGTCTGTCCCGAGTGGTCCCTGTGTTACGGAATCGTGTCCTCAGCCTACTGACGGTGGACTCGTGCACTTGCGGACGTCTGGCAACGTTGCGAGCCGTTAAACCAGCATCAAGCATACCAATGGCGCGTTCTCTCAGATTATCGTTAAGGCGAGGCATCGTGGTAATGCAGTAACTTTTGAATCTTACCATTTCTTTTTATAGCCCCCGGATAAACAAAGGGAATTGCCACTCCCATTTGTTGCTCCCACTACCATATCACTCAAAACGTACCGCACCTCCGATACTTTGTACACGTGCTCAACATCACTCGTGGTCGTGTTTGCCTGCAAACACACGCTCCAGTGGTAACAACTCACTTATTGTAATGTGTATCTCAGGGGCCGTTTACACGGCGTCGGATTCAGTCGACTCCGGGAAGATTTCATCGCGGATTAGCCTTCTGTTAACATGGAAACAGTGCCTAGAGTGCCTGAATCCGGAAACTTTTGATACCAGGGTCCAGGGTGGAACGTTATCGATACGCTCCGCATTTCAGCTCCGTGTTAACGCGAATCGGAGCGTTCCGGGGTAAAATATGACGTCACCGCATGCGCGCGCAGCCAAGAACCGCCAGTTAACCCACTCCACGCCAGTTGGTGGCGGTAATGCGCCTCCAAGCTGGTTTGCCAGCCTCTATGACACAATAAAGCTGCAGAAAATGAAGGAACAACAACAATGGCTGGTTTCAGAACAACATACGTGCTGCTAACTGTGCTCAGCTCGTCTGTCCAGACAAAGAAGTCCTGCGTCTTTGTACGACCACTCCCCATTGTTGTTTGTAAATAGTGTTGTCCGCCTCTTCTTCTTCTCCTCATTTAAAGGCTGTCTAAACTGGAAATCGTTTGTGCGCAGGCGCGTGTTTTACCGCCACTGTTTCACTACAGCTCTACATCGCCAGCTACTGGTCTGGCATGGACACTACAGCGGATTCAGCCGTCCTCGTGGACTCATGTTAACGCAGATCGTTATCATAGCGGCTTCGTCTTAACGCGGAATGATTTTAAAACGCAAAGGAGAAATCTTTGCGGCGTGTTGCCGTGTAAACGTACCCTCAGTTGACAACTCAACAGGACAGCTGAACTCTTGCCTAAATTAACAACCAAAATTTGCGTTTCTTTTGTTGTTCAGGATATTTGTTTGAAAGGGCTTTACATCATGAGTGTATGACTTCATCACATTCACATTACTTGATGACTTGACTAAATTTACTGGTGAAACACACAGATTAGACTAAATTTTGTGGTGTAACATACAGAATAATAAGAAATATAACAATGGCCAAAAAACAAAACCTCCTATCTACAAATTTTTAGATTTTGAGTTTTCACATTAAATGGTAAGAACAAGGATGACTCCACATTTTCAGTCTATCTGCAAGATAATCCCACCCTTTATGACATGAAGGTCACCTGACATAAACCTCCTAGACCACAGGTGTCAAACATGCGGCCCGGGGGCCAAATCCGGCCCGCCAAAGGGTCCAATCTGGCCCGTGGGATGAATTTGTGAAATGCACAATTTACACTGAAGAAATTATCAATCAATGGTGTAAAAATCATTTTAATTCAGGTTCCACATAGTGACTAATAAGATGTCAATTGGGTCAGATCAGTAAAATATTATCACAATACCCTATAAATAATGACAACTGCAGATTTTATCTTTGTTTTAGTATAAGAAAATTTTTAATTACATGAAAATGTTTATAGTAACAAACTATACTTTTACAAAAAATGTGAATAACCTGAATATGAACATCCTAAAATGTCTTAAGTGAAGTAAATGCAATTTTACCAATATTCTGCCTGTTACTAAATGTTTCGTGTATTTGTAATTGTCATGTAAGTTGTAATGCACATGTGTAAATTACAAAATGATTAAACGAGGCAGAATATTGTTAAAATTGCACTTGTTTTTCTTGAGACATTTCAAGTTGTTCATGTTATTTAGATTTTGAAGGAAACGTTGTAGATGTAAACATTATCATAATGTAATTTTACTTTTTTCATTGTTCTTATTTTACGGGTCCGGCCCACTTGAGATCGTATTGGAATGAATGTGGCCCCTGAACTAAAATGAGTTTGACACCCCCATACTATAATACAACTAAACGTTTTTTTTGTTTCCTGAAAAAAGTGATTTTTTCAGATGGGAGGTTTTTGTATTCTGGCCATCGAAAATTGCCCCTTTTTTTTTTTTACCTCCGCCAAATGTGTGTTCAGGACCGAAGCCTGTGTTTTCAGTCTTTTACTTCAACATTTCAGTCCATTATTGTTTTAACATTTCTTGCTAGATGCCCTCCAGTTCTTTGTCAGCAGCTGATTATGATCCTTAGGTCCACCTTACCCTCTTGGTAGAGCCGTCAGCTAATTCTGGAGGTTAGAATGATCGAGCTAGCACATCTGGTTCATTTCATCCTTGCACTCTTAGGAGCTTCAAGGTAATTCCATCCTTTTGGGGGCAGTAAGCAGCTTTATTTAGTTTGCAGTTTAGATAATGTTCTTGTATTTGCAAGGTAAACACCAGTCGCCGCATGACTATCCATCAAGTAGCAAAGATGGCGGCAGATCTGAGCACATTCTGACCTTTGGAGTCGCACAACTAGATTGATTTAATGTGTTGGCTTACATGTTTTACTGAGGATCCAATTATTAACTTAAATGTATTCTGCATTTTTTTCTTCTATTTATTAACTTCCTTTACCCACTACCTGCTGTCTCTTTTTAAGTGCTAGAGTTGGATATTGTTTGACCTTTTTATAACACAATACTTGAGGACTACTGTTTTTACCTGAAAATAATTTATTAATGAATTCCTGTGTTGAAACTACTTAACTGTGATAACGGAGACACTTGAGAACCTGTTGTGCAAGGTGTGAGGTTTGCTGAGCACAGATTATAATACTTAAAGTACTTTTTCTAGTCAAATCAGAGCAGTATCTCCTTCATTTCTACATATTATTGAAGTGGTCTTGTACAGGAATAATCAACAGGCAGATTTGGCATCCCCTTCAAGGAAAACTACTTTATTTATCAGCTTCTCTGCATGTGGACACACTCAAACTGGTTTTGTAATTACAGTTTAGGTTAACTACAGTCTGGATCTTCACCCCAGGCAATGCCAAAATATCCACAGTTTTAAAGCAATTTACAAACTGATGGTGTGGTCACAGTACAGGGATGGCGGGGCTTATTGTTCATCGCTGGGACATTCCATCCTTGGCTCTTTCTTACCTCTGATGGTATGGGCTTGTCGTTTACCATGTTGGTATGTGTCACTTCCATTACCAGTGTTGGTATGGGATTACTGTTGAAATTAAATTAAAATTAAAATTTTTAATCACATGGATTTCTGCAATTAATCACGATTAATCGCATAGTTGTTGGGGGGGGGGGGGGGGGGGGGGGGGCATCAACAGTGTGTATTTCCTTTCAGTGATATTTCAGACTGGAAGTACTCTGGTGATAAAAAAAATAATTGCACGTCAGTGCTTCCAAACAACTGTGTCCTTCTCAACCCCACCATCTGACGACATTTAAAATGAAAATGTCCATGTAAAAAACCACTACTTTTACACATGTTTATGTCCCCACCAGTGTACGTACAGTTGTGAGTGATTGACAGGAGTCTTAAGCCCACTAATAAGTACTGATACTACTAAGACCAATAATATGTGATGTTCAGTTGTTCAAAGCAAGCAAAAGGGGCCCTGAAGTGGTCAGAATAAGTTGCACTAACATATGTTTTGTCCTTTCTGTGTTCCCGTAGTCAGTTTGGACATAGAAACGAACTAAGAGACACGTTTCTTTCACTCTGTTTGTATGGCCCCAAAAATGTTTGCCTGTGAGTATTTTATGTTCAGTTGTTGTAAGAATGAATAGCACAAAATATCTCTGATGTGAACCTTTGTTGCTGGATAAAAAGACGTTGTAAATCTTAAATTAAGCTGTAAATGCTAATCATTAGCATGTCTATGGATTTTCCCATTCAAGTTAGCATCGAGATAAAATGACTGCTAATACAACATTCACATCATAAATGAGTAAAGGTTAGTTCAAAGACTGGCATATTAGACCTAAACACAACCAATGAATTTACATAAACTTAACATGAGCCTGCATAAAGAATTAGCAACCCATCTCTGACTGCTAGCATAAATGAATTAGCTTAAACATGTTAATAACACATTGTAATAAACACATCCAAAATAATGTCATAAACATGTTTCTAACGGCACATTTGCATGTGAAATTATTTAGCAAACAACAGAATGATTGATACATACAGGCGCTGAACTGCAGGAGTTACACCAAGTTTGATTCAGCATTATTTGGAAAGTTAGCTCTTTTCTCCTCTCAGCCGGCACGTGCACAGCACCGGCGTGATGGCCACCAAAATAAAAGCATGAGTTTCAAAATAAGAGTCTGTATGTATAAATCAACTAAGACTTGCTTGAAAGGCAGAACAATAATAAAACGGCGTTAACGTGAGATAAAAAAAAATGTCAGCGTTATTTAATGAATGCATTAACGCGGTAATAACACGTTAACTTGCCCAGCCCTAGTTGAAATATATTGTATTATAAGTTATGCAGACTATCATTTAGAGAGCTACTATGTGTAACTGAATTGAATTGAATATACTTTATTGATCCCCCAAGGGTGAAATTCAAGTGTGTACAGCAGTGTAAGACAGTATGTGTCAATACAATAGAAAAATGAAGAGATAATTTTGACAAATCGCACCCTGGGTATTAAACACACTGACAGTTTAATATTTTGACCCCACATATCAGTTCTGTCTGTATGTTTGTTAGATTGATTTTAAGTTTTGAATGGATTTCATTCTAACTTAAAGTTTTTCAGTTTCTCATTACTGACTCCACCAGGAGGTTAAGTGATGACTCTTACATCATCAGTGTCTTTCCTGTCAGCATGGGTTAAATGTAAACCTCTTACATGTTAACCTGGATTTATTTCACGCGTTAGAGCCACAACAGGTGGGTTGCAGTGGCATAGTGGTTAACACTTCAGCCTCACAACTACAACGTTCAGAGTTTGAGTCCCCATCAATTCAATTCAACTTTATAAAGCACATTTCATGCATAAGGCAGATGTTATGGGACTGTTTTATAGGGTCAGCTTCACCCCTACTGTTTACATGCTAATGGTACAGCCAAACAGGAAATAGGAAATATTGCTGTTTTTTTTTTTTTTCAACTTTATTGATCAAAATCTGGTCATACATTGTAAAGAATTCCATAGAAAAACCCTTTTTTTTTCCCAGACTGAGCATCAGCATTAAACTTATACTGAACAATAATTGTAAAGAACATTATATATTGATTTTATTTATTTATTTATTTATTTATTTCAAATATGCAAAAAAAACAAAAAAAAAAGAAACAAAACAAAACTTTCAAATGGACAGAATCTGTCTCCAAGCACATACAAGTCTGAATTTTGCATGGTCGAAAAGGAGCAGGAAGAAGTATGAACTTATTTAATCCTACCCCTCAGTGCTTTTACACCTTTATCACTAACTTGATACAAGAGTCCAACAATAATATTTTCCCAATTTTAACATCAAACCACGACAAATAAATAATGCAGTAACTGAATTACACCCAACAATATGATCATGGCAGTCCAGCCATACAAGCAGACTCAACAATTCAACCATTTTCTTCAATAATTACAGCAAATTTATCAGTACAACATCATCCATAAACAAACAGGCCTTATTGTCATTATTTAATACCGTACCTCTCAAGAATAATTTTTTTAATATCTTTTTTAAAAACTGAATTATGTTAGATATTTGTTTTATCTCCACACACAATTTGTTCCACAATTTTATATATATATATATATATATATATATATATATATATATATATAAAGAAAATGAAAATAAAAATAAAAATAAAAATTTAATAAATAACAAAATAAAGTTAGAGGTCTACTCAGGTATCAATGCATTCAAATTTTCATAAACAGTCGAGGCTTGTTTGGTTTTTATATATTTCAGTGTTTTTTTGAAGTTTGTTATTTCATTTATGTACATTAAGAACAGTGGGTGGTTTTTCATAAATCTACATCTGTGTATAAGTTGTTTAGCAATAATAAGTGTTGAACATAATTTCTCAGTTTTTGTTGTTGCTGTTTTAGCTCTCTGGAGCTGGTTCTCAATACAGCATATATGACAGACCTGATTCATGTCTCCTGCCCTTTTATTAGACACCAACAGCATACTCAATATGCTTCAAAACAAGTGTATAATATAGCTACGGTAAAAAACACTCATAAAAAAGTTCAAGTAAACAATCATATGTACAGACACCTAATCTCACAAGCACACACACACACACACACACACAACTCAACAGAACGCTGTTGTAAAAAGATACTTTTTTAATCTGTTTATAAAAATGGCTACTGATGCGGCATTTCTGACTGTATGAGGCAGGGGGTTCCATTTTTGTGGGGCTGATGCACTGAAAGCTGCCTTCCCTTTTTTGGATCTGGTCCGAGGGATGAGTAAGTTGCCACTGCCTGTTGACCAAAGTGTTCTTGCTGGGGTGTAAGTGATGAGCATATCTGTGATGTACTGAGGTCCAAGGCCATGTAGTGCTTTGTAAACCAGGAGCAGGATTTTGAAATCGATTCTTGTTTTAATGGGTAACCAGTGCAGAGACTGAAGAACGGGTGTGGTGTGTTGATATTTCTTGGTACCAGTGAGAATACGTGCAGCTACATTTTGAATTAGCTGTATTCTCTGAATACTTGATTTTGGGAGTCCAGTGAGTAAACCATGACAGTAATCTAGTCGGCTTGTTCTTCAGGCCAGAGCCTCCTGAAGGTCCCAAAGACTCTTTTTAAAACCTGGGGAGACCTGTCCTTTCAGGCCGTAGCCCCCAGACTCTGGAATGACCTGCCCCTGGCCCTCCGTGTGGTCGATTCCATGGACTCTTAAAAAGCAGCTCAACACGTTTTATTTAGGAAAGACTTTGGCTAATGGATTTATCCTTTTTTATTAATTTTATGAAATTATTCTTATGTTGTTTTATTGCACACATTTTATGTATACGACTTTGATTTTTATCTGTGAAAAGCACTTTATAAATAAACTTTATTTACTTTTTATAAATGCATGGATTAATTTTTCAGTCTGACTGATTTTGACAGAAAGCTCCATAATTAGGGGTTTTCTGTCCACAGTCTGTAGTCTCTGTTCTTTCCCTTAAAAACAGGTACATATAGCATAATTCTCCTGTCACTGCCCTTGACCACAAAGGTTAAAATCTGGACTTTCTCCCTAAGTGCCTTCATTGGCACCTCACTAATGTGCTAAGTGCTAATGCTTTTCATTTCGTTTTTCATTCATTTATTCATTCCAATGTAAATAATTGGAAAGGAGCAGGATGAAGAAAACTTATAATACCTGCCCCCCTCTTGAAACATCTGCTTACATCAGATAGGGTTCCGTTACAGCTATTACAATAAACAGTTTACATGATAACCAATGCAAATAAAACAAATCCAACATCCATAAGTTAAATTATTTCATTTCATGCTTTTATAAAGCTTCTCTATTCTTTCCTTATACATCCTCTTAAACTGAAAAATGTTTGTACAGCTCTTCTCTTCCATTGCCAAAGAATTCCACATTCTGACACCCACAACACAAATACACATTTGCTTCACATTAATCCAAACCCTTTGCTGTTTAAAATTAAACCGCCTATGTTTTTCATCCGTTCATGAGTGAGGGAAGGATGGAGCGTGAGACTGACAGACGGATCAGTGCAGCATCTGCAGTGATACGGTCGTTGTATCAGTCTGTCGTGGTGAAGAAGGAGCTGAGCCGAGAGGCAAAGCTCTCGATTTACCGGTCAATCTACGTTCCTACCCTCACCTATGGTCATGAACTTTGGGTCATGACTGAAAGGACAAGATTCCGGATACACGCGGTCGAAATGAGTTTCCTCCGCAGGGTGGCTGGGCGCACCCTTAGGGATAGGGTGAGGAGCTCAGTCACCAGGGAGGAGCTCGGAGTAGAGCCGCTGCTCCTCCACATCCAGAGGGGCCAGCTGAGGTGGCTCGGGCATCTGTTTCGGATGCCTCCTGGACGCCTCCCTGGGGAGGTGTTCCGGGCATGTCCCACTGGGAGGAGACCTCAGGGAAGACCCAGGACACGTTGGAGAGACTATGTCTCTCGGCTGGCCTGGGAAGGCCTCGGGGTCCCCCCGGAAGAGCTGGAGGAGGTGTCTGGGGAGAGGGAGGTCTGGGCATCCCTGGTTAGACTGTTACCCCCACGACCCGGCCCAGAAGAAGCGGAAGAAAATGGATGGATGGATAGATGTTCTTCATCCTGTGATACTAAAACAAAAAATCTCTGCAAATTTGCAGCAAAAGTCCGTTTCTCGCTCTAAACACAATCAGCAATGTCCTTAATTCAGCTAACTCTTTAAACTGAAACAATGCTAATGCTTGATGCTAATGCTAGGTGCTGTGTGTATCAAGATATGTAAATTGTGACGGCCAGCAGGTGGCCTTTATGGTGAAGCCCTTGCTGCTCATCACTCTTGTCCTGTCTGTCCAGGAAGCTGGGGGTGTTGTCCCAATCAGGCCCTCATCTGCCTCACCTGGCCGAAGCCCATAAAATGGCTGAGAGCATGGTTGCTCTCTCTGCTCCTCTCCTGACCTGACCATGGGCTGTCTTCATTTAGTTTAGTTGATTGATCCACACTGCCACACACCACATGCACCAACATCACTGCTTTCACTACTGACTGACATGTTCACGTTATTTTTATTTAATAAATCTTTCTTAAACTGTTTGTGCCTTGTGTGGTCTCCCCTCTTTGTTGCTGCTCCTGAGCCAGAGTAGTAACAAAATGGAGACACTGAATTTCCCTATGGGAATTATAAAGTGAGTAAACCTTTATCACTGGCTGCTGGATACTATAGAACAGTGTTTTTCAGTGTTGGGGTCGGGTCCCCTCATGGGGTTGCCTGGAATTCAAATGGGGTTGCCAGAAATTTGTAGTAATTGATTTTAAAAAAATGTCTAAAATTAACGTTTATTTGCAAAAAAGCATGTTACCAAAAACAATGTCTTCGTTTTGAATGTCTGGGGTTGCCAGAAATTTGTGATGTTAAATGAGGGTCATGAGCCAAAAAAGGTTGGAAACCACTGCCGTAGAAGTTAGAATATTAACAGTAAGTTAAATAAAATAAACAAACCAGTGGCGCCCGCTGAGAAAAAGGGGGAAAACATCACTTGTAATTTATGTTTCTTCTGTTTTTAAATAGTCATTTTCTGCTTTGCTGATACCTGCTGTTCTGTTCTGTATATTTACATCACAGCTGGAGGCTGATAATGACAATATTTGGTTTTCAAATGAGGGTGGGACATATTTTATTTGATTATCTGTATGTATTATAATGTGATGCTACAAATAGAACCTCTGAAAAGCAGAAAAAGAAGAAGGATGTGTTGTCATTTACAAGCTTGGTGACCAAACATTTAGCCATGTCCGTGCAAACATTTGATATTTGATGTGTCGCTTGCACCAGAGCTTAATTTACAACAACTGTCATTTAAAGGTTGACAAATGCTTCTTTGTAACAGCTTGTGAGTTGAACTGTGAGTACAGAGGATTCAATATCAGCACATTGCAGAGGGGCTTTATGAACATGTATTTACATAACATAATGAACTGCAGATCAGTGCAGCGTTGGCTGTGGTTTGTTGTCGTGAAATGAACGGCGTGTCTTTGCAGTGTAGGCTGAGCTGGTGTTGTCGGTCTCATTGCGCTTGTCGATGGTTTCCAGGGAAAGCGGCGTAACTCCCCTGAGACAAAACACCAACAAAAGACGGCTGCAATTAAGTACACGAACCTGCCAAACATCACACGCTCGCATAGAAACACTGATATACAGACAAAAGTACACAAAAAGGGTTACACAACAATACAGGCACGCATATCTTTCCTACACCCACTGTCGTTTTATAAAGGTAAATGCTAATCACATTTTCAGAACAAAGAAGAGGAGGGGGTGGCCAACAGCAGGAGAGGAGGCGGAAGAAGAAAAAGAAAAGATGATATATTATAAACTCTGTGGCAGATGTACGCGTTGGTGCAGATTCATGCATCTATGGTCTTGGACAAACTCAGATCAAATTACTTTGTGAGTGAAAATTAAAGCCCGGGAAACTCCCATAAGCACAATTAAAAGGCTATTCATCACTTACTATAAAAGAAATCCATTTATTTGTTGTTGGGTTTTTTTTGTTTTTTTCTGATACTTGAATTGGATTTAAAGTGTCTGTGATAGAAAGTAAAAAAAAAAAAAAAAGTGAAAATATTTCATTGGTATATGTAGGAAGGACTAAGAATGTGAAGCAAAAATAATTTAAATGACAGTAATATATGTTTGGTTGCTCAGTTTGTATATGGGTGCTTCTATGAAACTGGTCCTAAAAACAGGACATGGGGGCTAAAAATTCAAGGCAGATGTAGACTAATGTTATGAGGCAAGTTTGGAAGCACTTTGGGTCTATTTTAAAAATAAATACTCAGAAAAGAGAAACTATTTTGCAGATGTAAATTTTTAAAAAATATGATGTTACATTATATTTAATACAAAATTCTGCATGTAACATTGTAAAAAGGACACGAAAATTACACGCTACTATTTTTTAAATATCTTTTTACCTCTATATATATATATATAATATCTTTTTCTCTCATTCTCTCACAGGTACATTTTGGGAACTGAACTAATTATGCAAGCTAGAGTGTTTCACAAAAATGAACGCTGTTGCAAAATCAGTCGTTTATATGTGTTTAACTGGGTAGGTTCTGCATGTAACTCAAGTCGACACAATGGGTTACACACGAAACCTGAAATGAGACTGATATTCATGAAAAGCCTGCATGTCTGGATTAGAAAAAACACTAGGATCCTCAAATTTAACCCAGTGTCTTTATTTATAGTGGTGTATAAGACCATTTACAGCCATGTTTTCCTGATCAAATGCACTGACTCCAAGGTAGTTTTTCATGCCCCAGTTTTGGTCCTATTTTTGGCCCCAGTATTTTATTAAAATTTCATTAATTTTGGGATGGCTCAGAGCAAGAGTGTAATTTTTTTGCATTTATCTGAGGTCATCATAAGGTACATCCTGGGGGAAAATATGTCTAAATTTCTCTTTTATTATTTGGCCTAAAAAGCTGGAAAAGTGCCAGGTACCAAAATGAACCCAGTTTCATAGAAGCATCCATTAATATAAAAACATGGATTTAACATGTCCATTGCATTATCAATGCTGCTCTAAAGGATAAGGTCAGAGTTTCTGTCCAAAACTGTATGGATCCGTCTATATATTTCCTACTGTCAATTCTTTACGATGACAAATTTTGCCTCTGTACACCACCACAGTGGAATGGAAATGAAATAATCAAGATGTGACTGAGGTGTTGACATTGAGCTTTAATTCAAGGGATTTAACAAATAATATTGCGTCAACCTGTTCAGGATTTACAGCCATTTTAATCAGAGTCCCTCCCTTTTCAGAGGCTCAGAAGCAATTGGACAAACTAAGCTGGTGATAAATATGAGGACTGGTTTTAATGCTTTAAAATCCTTTGCAGTTAATGACTGAAGTCTGGAGCCTATGGACATCACCCAACACAGAACTTCCACCTGGAGATGCTTTTTACCTCATTGCTATTACAGCCTGTTTGTGGGTTTTTATGCCCTCAGTTTAGTCTTCAGTAAATGAAGGGTTTCAAAATTGAGTTTGGATCAGGTGACTGACTCAGCCACTGAACAACATTCCCATTTCTTCACATTCAAAAGGCCCCGAGTTGCTTTTGGAGAACGTTTTGGATCAATATTAGTTGACAATGTGAAGCATCGTTCTATTGGTTTTGCAGCATTTGTCTGAATCTGAGCAGAGGATAGCCTTGTATCGCTAGTTAACCCATAGAGACCCAAACAGCCACCGGTGACACAAACCATCTACTGATCTAAACTGTTTAATACCTGTTGATCCACTAATCCTATCAATGTGTGTCAATAATTGGTGTAAAATACAGTTTGTCATCGTTTCATGGTCATCAGATATGACCCATGTGGATGTTCAGGGGCTCCATAGTTACCATGGAAACACCGTCATCTTCTACAACATTGATTCACCAGTAAAACCTATTGTTTTATTGTTTTCTCTGTAAATCAATAACCACGGAGCTGTGGGTATCAGTTGTTTTGATGTGTGGGTGTAGTCTGTTCTTATAAAACAATGAAAACATTAAATATATTTATGGGAAAAAAAAAACAAAAACAAAAAAAACAAAACTATACTATAGCCAATTTGTAAAATATAAGAAAAGACCATACTGCTAAAAATTAAGGAAAAATAAACATTATGATGCTTTAAAGAAAAAAAAAAAAAAAAGCTGTGACTGCTGGTAGAAACCATGCACATTTCACCTTATAATTTTAAACTCAAAATATGTAAAACTCACGCTATGTTAACCCTTTAAGACCCAAACAGCCACCGATCTACTGATCTAAACTGTTTAATACCTATTGATCCACTAATACTATCAATCCATGTAAATAATTGGTGTAAAATACAGTTTGTCATCTTTTCATGGTCATCAGATATGACCCATTTGGATGTTCAGAGGCTCCGTAGTTACCATGGAAACACCATCATCTTCTACAAAACTGATTCACCAGTAAAACCCATGGAGTTGGATCAATGACAGTGGATGGACACACTTGGTTTTACATTCAGTTAGCAGTATCTTTGCTGAAAAAGTCACTTTTTCTCCAGTTTTCTGTTTTGATATGATTAACTTTGAATTTACTCTGAGTTTTCATGAACAACTACATGATCTGTGAATTAAATATAGGAAAATACATGATCTACACACAAAAAAAAAGCAAAATACAGAGGATAATATATACTTTTTTTTTTAAAATGGTGATGAATCAGTTAAGAAAGGTAGAAATAGGGAAAATTTCATTTGGGAACTGCCACAAAAGTAGCACTGGGTCTTTATGGGTTACTGTTGGAGAACTTTTTGTAATGGTGCTAGTACAAACACAGAATCCAAATGCAGAACTCAAACACCAAAAATATAGTTCAAAAGGTTTATTGAACACACACAGGTGAAAAATAATGATCAGTGACAGAATCTTCAGGATAATAGTTGGTGATATCCTCCTCCGATTCGTCCTCCGGATCGAGGGCGAAAGCCCGTCTCCCCGAGCGGTGTTAGGGGTGTTTTTCCCGACTAGGGAAAAGCAAAGGGAAGTCAGGGACGGAAACAGGTCATACACAGGTAGGCAAACAATCGGGCAACAGGACATAAGGACAAGGCAAAAACTCACGTACCGGTAGTCAGGGCAAGAAGGTCAAAACCAGGTATCAGAAGAGGCAGACAAAAACCAGACAGGGAGCAGGCAGAAGACGAGAAACCGAGGAATCCAAAAAACAGGTCAAAAAACAGGCAGGCAAACGAACAAACGCGGTCAAAACGCTGGTCAGAACTACAAGAGTTACAAACTGGCGTCTGACAAGGGGAAGAGACAGGGTTTAAATATACAAAAGGGAGGGAAGACAACGAGACACAGGTGGAGCAAATCAGGGCGGAGACAGGTAATCAGGTAAGAGGTCAGAACAATCAGGGAACAGGAAGTAAAGACGTCAGACAAGACACATGAGGGGAAACTTAACAAAATAAAACAGGAAGTGACAAACAAAACATAAAAGACAGACAAAACCAGACTAACGTCTGGCTGCAGGCATGACACTTTTTTTGGTTGTTTTTTTCCTGGAACTAGTCAGGCTCATTTAGATGTTCCTTCCAATCTGGTCTGCCTGTCGTTGAGTGTTACAAGTGGTTTGTGCCTCTTCGTTAACCCTCTGTTTTTACATTCATGAAGGTGTTTCTTGGATGTTGACTTAGACAAGAACACATTTAAGTTAAGCCTGTCAATGGTAAATACCATCTATTATAAATATGAGGATAATTTTTAACCCATAAAGACCCAAACATCCACCGCAGATCCAAGCCATCTACTGATCTAAACTGTTGATCCATTAATCCTATTAATTCATGTAAATAATTAGTGTAAAATACAGTTTGTCATCTTTTCATGGTCATCAGATATGACCCATTTGGACGTTCAGAGGCTCTGTAGTTACCATGGAAACACTCATCTTCTACAACTTTGATTCACTCGTAAAATCCATGGAGTTGAATCAATGACAGTGGATGGAAACACTTGGTTTTACTTTCAGCTAGCAATATCTTTGCTGAAAAAGTCACTTTTTCCTCAATTGTCTCTGTTTTGATATAATTAACTTTGAATTTACTCTGATTTTTCATGAACATTTACATGATCTGTGAATTAAATATAGGAAAATACATGATTTACACCAAAAAAAGCAAAATACAGAGGATAATATATACTTTTTTTTTTTTTTTTTAAATGGTGATAAATCATTTAAGAAAGGTAGAAATAGGAAAAAATCATCTGGGAAGTGCCACAAAAGTAGCACTGGGTCTTTATGGGTTACAGTTTGAGAATCTTTTTTTTTCACCCCCAGAACTAGTCAGGCTCCTTTAGATGTTCCTTCCAATCTGGTCTGCCTGTTGAGTGTTACAAGTGGTTTGTGCCTCTTCATTAACCCTCTGTTTTTACATTCATGAAGTTGTTTCTTGGTTGTTGACTTAAACAAGAACACATTTAAGTTAAGCCTGTCACTGGTAAATACCATCTATTATAAATATGAGGATAATTTTTAACCCATAAAGACCCAAACATACACTGGAGACCTAAATAAAAAGTTAAATGCCTGTCAATCTATTAATCCTTTCAATACATGGAAATAATTGGTAAAAATGCAGTTTGTCATCTTTTCATGGTCATTAGATATGACCCATTTGGATGTTCAGAGGCTGCGTAGTTACCGTGGATACACAGTCATCTTCTATATCACTGATTCACCAGTAAAACCAGTGGAGTTTTGTCAGTGACAGTGGATTGAGACACTTGTTTTTATATCCAGTTTTTTGACATATTTTAAGGGAAAAGTCACTTTTTCCTCCGTTTTCTGTTTTTGATGTAATAACCCTCAACTTTAATTTGAGCTTTTATGGACATCAATCATGATTAGTAAATTAAATGTAGAAAAAGACCAGTTTTTCACTTAAGAATGCAAAATACCGAGCATGATATTAGAATAAATGGCGATAAATCAGTTGAGAAAAGTTAAAAATAGAGAAAAAAATAATTTGGGGACTGCCACAAAAGTAGTGCTGGGTCTTTATGGGTTAAATCAGTTGCGGTTACTGTCTGATGTCTGGAACACAGACATCACCAAATCCTGGGTTTCCTCCCTGGAGATGTTTTGTCAACTGCTACTTCCCATTCTGTGTTTATGCTGACCAATTTATGTAAAAGTAAAGGCATATTCACGATGTTCACACATCATATATACAGCAGGATATGAAAATGGATGAACAAGAATATAATAATAATTAAAAAATTAATAAAAAAAATTGTGTGGGATGAGAGGGAATTACAGTAAGTAAACCAGGGATTTTCTGGAAATAATCCCTTCCACAATGAAGAGGTCACTGAGGTTAATGTGAAATCCACAGCAGGTGTGGATGTAAAACATATGTGAAAAACAACAGGCATACGTCGCATGAGTTGTAATTAAAGGTGATCTGTTGTGTCGTTTCTGCGGCTGTTGTGTGAATGTGCTGCTGCGGCGTCACATTTTAATTAAATGTAGCTGTGTGTCTAAATATGTGCAGACAGCAGGTCTTAATGCACAATTCGGATATTTTGGTGAAATCCGATTTTTTTGTGTGCTCGTTCATATTACACATTAAATGCGACTTCTGTCAGTTTTGAGTACGAAGTGGAATGCAATTTGTTTACAGAAGTAACACTCCTGGGATGCAGAATTGTGACATTTGTCGCATTTCAATGGCGTAAAGGTCGGATATATGCGACCTGTTCAGACTGAAGTCACATTGCAAAATATTGGATACGTACCAGATTTAGGACCACATATGAAAGCGGCCTGGGTCGGATTTGAAAAAAAAAAAAAAAAAAAAAAAAAAAATCGGATTTGTGCCATTCAAACTGTCCCGCATCGCTATGACGTCCAGGTTCTGTAAAGTCGGTAGTATCCTGTAATGGAAACGGTCTCCAGGAAGAATATCTGGTACCCGAGTTGAGTATGTTGACCAAGATGTGACCTATCCTATCCTAAGAACTTTACCACTGACCAGTGAAACAAAGAAATCTAGTGACACAAAGGAATCCTAACTAATACTGACTAATATGTGATTAAACTTAAGAATTCAACTATCTAAATTAAAATAATATTTCACAGACTTTCCGGAAATGAACTGTGGTCTGTTTTTAAATGGACCAAACGAAGTAGGTCTGAACACACCCTTAGTGTTTTTGTATTGTAACTGACAAAAGGTGAAATGCATTAACAGAATGCTTCTCTTTGTATCATATGAAAGCACCAGAAACATACATGCACAACAGCTGTTGACACTGTAAATGGGAAAAACATGTTATATCATTTTCTGGTGGGTGTCTTGCTTACTATGAAATAAAAAACTGTTGGCATTAAGAAGGTTATGTACCGTGGAGAAATTAAAAGTATGGTGTGTAATTTCTGCCTGAAGGTATAGTATAGCAGTCCATTTCTGCTGCAGTAATGAAAAAAAAAGAAAAAAAAAAAATCATTTAAAAAAAAGTGTGGAAGAAAATACATATATACATTTCTCTGTTTTGGAAGAAATTGACAATATGTGCACTGGCAGTAACAGACAATGACACATGCATAGTAATAGGCTGAACATGCATTTATGGATGTTATATCGCTGAGTTGGGCAAAGGTTTACCACAGTAATCCAGAGCCCGTGGGGTTTTATCAGTTATAGATGAACGGTGGTTCTTTGGATCAGAGGTCTTCAGCTGTGGCTCTGACCCTGTACATACCGAAATACATTCACAGTTTTATAGATTCAGTCAAACCCCATTTTCTCTTTCATTAAGAAACATTGTTTTTAAAGAGTTTTTTTTTCTCATGTGTGGACAAGAATGAACGTCTTCTGCCTGGTCGTTTCTGGATGCATCTGCTGTACCAACTTATGCTAATAATCACATTTATATGGCATATCTAAAATTAAAGTGTTATTCAACCCTCAAAGACCTAAAGAGCCAGTGGAAACCAAAAGCATATACCGATCTACAATGTTCTGTATCTTTTCAACCACTGATCCTATCAACCCATGTAAATAATTGCTGTAAAATACAGTGTCGTCTTTTCATGGTCATCAGGTATGACCCATTTGGAAGTTCAGAGGCTCCGTAGTTACCGTGGAAACACCATCATCTTCAACAACATTGATTCACCAGTAAAACCCATGGAGTTGGATCAGTGACAGTGGATGGACACACTTGGTTTTACATTCATTTAGCAATATCTTTGCTGAAAAAGTCACTTTTTCTTCAATTTTCTCTGTTTTGATATAATTAACTTTGAATTTACTCTGAGTTTTCATGAACATTTACATGATCTGTGAATTAAATATAGGAAAATACATGATCTACACCAAAAAAAGCAAAATTAGATAAATAGACAGACAGAGACAGACAGATTTTTTTTTTTTTTTAAATGGTGATAAATCAGTTAAGAAAGGTAGAAATAGAGAAACATTATTTGGGGAACTGCCACAAAAGTAGCGCTGGGTCTTTTTGGGTTACTGTTTGAGAATCCCCCACCCCCCCGCCTGGAACTAGTCAGGCTCCTTTAGATGTTCATTCCAATCTAGTCTGCCTATTGTTGAGTGTTACCAGTAGTTTGTGCCTCTTCATTAATCCTCTGTTTTTACATTCATGAAGGTGTTTCTTGAATGTTAACTTGGACAAGAACACATTTAAGCCCGTCACTGGCAAATACCATCTATTATAAATATGAGGATGATTTTTAACCCATAAAAACCCAAACATACACTGGAGACCAAAACTATCCACTAATCCTTTCAATACATGTAAATAATTGGTGTAAAATACAGTTTGTCATCTTCTCATGGTCATTAGATTTGACCCATTTGGATGTTCAGATGCTCCGTAGTGAACATGAACCGTCTTCTGCAACATTGATTCACCAGTAAAACCCATGGAGTTTAACAAATGACAGTATTTGTAGACATTTGTTCATGTTCAGTTAATGGTGTTTTGCTGATAGTTTATTTTATTTAACCTTTCAATTTACTCTGAGCTTTTATGAACATCTACATTAACAGCATATTTAGTATAGGAAAAAATACAAAATTCATAGGATAGTGTTATAATAATTGGTGATAATTCCTTAGGAAATTTTAAATGTAGGGAACAATTATTTTTAATGACACACAAAAAAATAGTTCTGGATCTTTAAGGGTAAATTATTTTATCATTAGCCCTAAATCTCCCATCCATCCAAACTTTTTTTTTTCTTTAATATGTTGAAGGCTAAAGGTTAGGTATGAAAATTCAAAAATTAAAAATGAAACTAATGTGTTGACCCGTGGGGAACTATGGGTTCTAGATCCTGGACTTCATCATTGTCAATACCAATGGTGAAATGCTAAGGGGGGGAGGGGTGTATTTTTAAAATCCACATCCCGACCCTGAGGAGCAACATCTTGGTCCCCCACCCCAGCACAAATATTTGTTGTGTATTCATGCATGCAGTACCACATTTGTCCAGCAGATACTGCCAAAGTCTTCATGTGATTCTGGACATTGCAACATGATTGTAAGGCTATTGGATTCCAAAATTACAAATATCTCCAAAAATATTGGTCCTATCAACTTGCCATTTTTGCTAGTCTCTTCTTTGACCAAAAATACATAGGTATCCCAAACTGCAGCAGTCAACTCTTTCCGAATTTTGTGTGATGCCCAAGACACACACACACACTGTACTGTCCTGCCCCGACGCCTTGCCAAGGACAACAGTTAGTTAACTCCTCCCCAATAAACCACATGGACGACGAGTTCCAGTCCACTCTTTATGGTCATTGAAGTAGGGTAAAACTGAGAAATGAAAATACAATTCCATTTAGAATTCGATCTAACAGAAGGCTTTGAAATAGCTTTGAAGCTAGATTAGCTTAGCCAGCTCATTAACACACACAGATACGATCTTGTACTGTAACTTCAAGGCTTTAGGCTAACAAATTTAACGTTTAACTCATATATTCACATTCATAACATATCATAATGTAAACATACCAACGATGCCTTCAAAGGCCAACTTGAGGCTCAGGAACGAACAAAGAGAAAATCAGAAGTGTCAACACTGGGTCCTTCTCCCGAGCTGAATAAAGTCCAACATTTATGATGTCATCAGTAGGTTCCCTAAACACTACCAACTTTGGCTAATAGATAGCAGATAAGGACCATGAAAACCTTACATCACTCAGTTTCACAGAACTGGAAACAAAATAAGTACATTAAACAGAACACACACAAACAGAGTCCACTTCCCTTTTATAATATAGATTGGCCTGATAAAACATAAAATTAAAACCTGTTCTTATGCACTCAAATTAATGATAAAAACTGAAACAACTGTGGCCAATTCTTGCTGCGTTTAGGTGCAAAATTTGTGGTGTAAAAATTTAAACGCTGAAGTTTTGAAACTCAAAATTAAATAAAACTAAAACCCATTGTTATGCACTGGAAAATCTGCCTAAAATAAAAGAGGATAAAACTGCAACAACTTGCAAAATGAAAAAAAAACAAACAAACAAAAAAAAACCTTGTTGCATTCAGGTGCTTAGTTTTAAAGCTGCTGAAGTTTGGAAGCTGAAAAATGAGGACATTTTTCAGCAGCTCTGGGTTCAAATGAGGCCTCGTATATTTGCAGCAGACGGTGAAAGGAAACACATGTGTGCCAAACTCACTTAGCAGTGACATGAGTTGTTTTACATCAGGACTAATGAGCTGACTGGATCAGGAGACACGGCAGACAAATAAGATCAGTGGACTCTCCTGGGCTTTTCAAAGTCGGATCCAGATTCCACGAGAGAGTAGAAAGAAAGAGATAAAGAGATGGAAAAAAAAAAACACAGAACAAGGTGAAAGAAGTAAAGATGGGTATTTAGAAGGTGAAACATCCTCAGGATTTCTCAATAAGACAACAGGTTTGGATTGGATCATTGGCACTAATTTATTATTCTGTCATCTCACTGCATTAAGGAGCCAAGTACACAATCCAGTATTTCTGCCATTTTCTGTCTTTTTTTAAGGCTTGTTTTATCTTAGAATAGAAGCTTTATTGTCGATTTTACAACAAAACTTCGTTAAGCAGCAATAATCTCTTGTAGCAGCTACCGAATCAAGTGTGTTAAAAATAAATATGTATAAAAAATATACTAAAAAGGATTAAAATCAAAAATGTGCAAAATGGCAGTTATTTTAAATATAATCAATAAATATGTGTCAAATCTGTAGTGCAAAGGTGCAGTTATTGTGATAGTCCAGATTATTACACAGAGTGCTGATTATGGTCCTAGCAGCAGTAATCCAATTTTACAGTTTACGTTCAGATTTTAATTTTAAAAAAATTAAATTCTGGAACTTTTTTCTAGGTCCAATCAAAAGAATAAATATAGTAGATGAATATTATGCCATTTCATGCTGCTGTGAACTTCATTTTTGTTTGCCGTCCGTGCTCTAGTGGTCACATTTCAAGCATTATCGATATTAAACCATGACTAAACGATTTCCCATATTCTTTAATCAGACGATTAGTTTTTGCTAATATTAGGCAGAACTTCAAAAATGGATTTTTTGCGATAACTTCAGTCAAAATCATCGTATCGACTTGAAGCCAACTTGTGCATTATTCCATTCTGCGTCCAATGGTGTGCATCATGACATCATAAAGGCCACGCCCACATTAGCGTCCCAGGGTTAATATCAGGGGGTCAGTAAATTCAATTTTCTGAAATTTCAAATGGATGTAATATCCCCAGTATTCATCCGATCACAGCAAAATGTAACACACGACACCTCTGTGCAAGTCCCTTCTCATCTGTCAGATTTCACAACTCTAGGTGGCATGACTTCCGGTTGCCATTACATAGATTACATTTGGGTGGTGGTCGGGGGGGTGGGGGGGGACTGATCTACCTTGGCGGAGGTCTGCGCTGTCCAAGTGCTTTTCTAGTTTACAAATGCAGCCTGATCAAAGAGCAGTGGCTCCTTGAGGGGGTAGGTGTTTGTCACCACATTCAGATGAACAGTATAACTACATGGACCTGTAGAAATTTGAATAATATCTGTTTATAAATATGAGCGCAAAGCAGTTTGATCACTAAAAATTATGTGTATTTGTAGACATTTGAAACAGTTGACGATTTATGATTGATTGTATGTATTGATAAGGTTTAATGAGTTATTTTCTGTTCTTCTAAGATGACATACAGGGTGGGGAAGCAAAATTTCCAATATTTTGAGGCAGGGATTGAAAGACTGTATGACCAATTAGTTTATTGAAAGTCATGAGAATTTATTTGCCACAAGAAAATTGACATAATAGAAAATGTTTTTATTCTATGTGTCCTCCTTCTTTCTCAATAACTGCCTTCACACACTTCCTGAAACTTGCGCAAGTGTTCCTCAAATATTCGGGTGACAACTTCTCCCATTCTTCTTTAATAGTATCTTCCAGACTTTCTCGTAATAGTTTTGCTCATAGTCATTCTCTTCTTTACATTATAAACAGTCTTTATGGACACTCCAACTATTTTTGAAATCTCCTTTGGTGTGACGAGTGCATTCAGCAAATCACACACTCTTTGACGTTTGCTTTCCTGATTACTCATATGGGCAAAAGTTTCTGAAAAGGTATGGATAATAGTGTTAGGTATGATTATGACATCAATATATGTTTGGTTTCAAAACAACTGACGTAGTGCCTGCTGAGAAAAAAACAACTAAATGTTCATTGTAAATTTTGCTTCCCCACCCTGTATATTGCATGTCACATGCTATCGTGGTCGGACACTGCTTATAAAACACCTGCGGATTTTGTATTTTTGGATACTTGGAATGTTTGACTCTTGATCATTTATAATTGATCATATGTTTGAAAAGTTTTAATAGACTTTTTTCTGTTATTCCAAAATGACGTATATCGCAGGTCATGCGTTGTGATTAGATGCTTCATATAAAACACCTGTGTAAGTTTGTCTGCCCTCAGTCTGATGAAGGGCCTCGGCCCAAAACGTCACTGAATAAATGGTTTGGGAGCTCACAGGTTGTGCCGACCTTCCTTTATTTTTTCATAATAACAGTGATTAATCACTGTTGTGCATTTTTTTCCCGTACGTTTACACACATTTATTGTTCTTGTTCTGAGGGAAAATGCACAACAGTTGTTAAGGTACTTAAGTAATTGCAATGATAAATCGCTTTTGTGTTTTGTGCATTTTTTCTGTATGTTTACCAACATACTGTTCTTGTTCTGAGAATTGCACTATAGTTCAGATATTTAAGTAATTGCAGTGATTAATCATTGCTGTGTTTTGTGCAATTTTTTCCGTATGTTTACACACATTTGTTGTTCTTGTTTTGAGGAGAATAAAATATTATTTCATAAGAAAATGTTTTATTTTCTTCTTCATTTTTAGGCTACAGACTAGTCCACATAATGTACTGTGATGTTTTTTGTTAAATTCCAGCATTTGCCTAATGTCACCTCTCATGTCCTGTATTTAGCCCACACATTTTAACTAACTATTCTTTTTTACGGTAAGATAATATTTACTGCCGCGCCAATTAAACACCTTTAAAATGTAATGTCAATCATCACATGTAGCCTATTTAGTCATTAAAACATTGGTGTTTCAAAATAATGCAAAAAACATAAAAGAGCCAGTCTTTTGAACGACTCTTTTCAGTGAACGGCTCCTGATTGAACGGCTCCCTTCAAAGAGCCAAAAGTATGGAAGCAAATCCATGTCATCAGATTTGTAGCTGAAGAAAAGTTTTGAACATATGTAAAAAAAAAAAAAAAAAAAAAAAAAAAAAAAAAAAAGAGGCTGTAAAAATAATTTGTATCATTGGGAATGTTTTGTTCACATGTATGACTAAATCTGATAGAGGCACAACTCTGCCATCCTCAGGTGCAACGCTGAAGTTACGAGTTTCAAAACTGAAGTTACGAGTTACGAAACTGAAGTTACGAGTTACGAAATTGTCCATAAATGAACGTTCGAGCCCTTTTTTTTAAAATATGCGATACTCGGGAACGCCCCCTTTTTCTCGGTACCTTAGTGCCGCCGAGTTTATATTTGATATTCAAGTGTGTACGGGAAATTTGCCGCTACTATTTGATTGGGTGGAAATTTGCATATAGGTTGGGTAATGTTGATTGGCAGGTCAGTCAATAACGCTCTGATTGGTTATTCGCTCGGACATCAGAACAAGGCCAAAACTCGTAATTCGTAACTTGTATTTGGTGATCCGTAACTTCAGTTTCGAAACTCGTAACTTCAGCGTTGCACCCGAGGATGGCAGAGTTGTGCCTCTATTAGATTTCGTTATACATATGAACAAAACATTCCCAATGATACAAATATGGTCTACACTTGCACAAATTATTTTTACAACCTCTTTTTTTTTTAACGTGTGTTCAAAACTTTTCTTCAGCTACAAATCTTCTTTTATAATTCAAAATCTGATGACACGGATTTGCTTCCATACAAAAGTCCCATCACTAACGCTGAGTTCATTTGCCTCCTACATTGCCGGACCTGCGATGTGACTATTGCGCACACATACATTGCGATGACGATGCTCAAACGATATATTGTGCAGCTCTAACTTATAGCATAAAAATTAAACTTATGAATGCACATTAAACAAACGGAAAATCTTCGTATATTCTTTCAATACAGACAGTGTTTAAATGTGTCTACAAGATGATAGTTACTAGAGTGAAGTAAAAATACTCTGACATTTTTGTCCATTACATTCGTCCTAACTCACTCAGTCAAGGATATTCTGTTACATAATGTTCTCTGCCGTTCAGCCCAAAGACAAACTCACACTGCGGCTGTCGTCAGCTTTCAATCCAACCGGCGGTGCATCTTCAGTTCTGTCAGTTTGTGTCCGTGTCAATCACCCTCCACTATCTGTGTCTGTTCCCTGTTCTGTCTTAACCTGATGAGGACTTGGACTTGACCGATGGGGATGGTGGCAGACAGTGAGGTTTCCAAGGGTAGAGCCTGCTTTGTGAAGGTTCAGATTAGATTTTAGAGTTCAGCTTTCAGAACACCGTAATGGAATTGGATTACAAAATAAATATGATTTTAAACCAATGCAATTACTGAGAAAAATGATTCAGTAACATTTGGATTTATCGGCTCCCCCTTTCAGTTCCAAAACAGCAAAGGAAAGAAGAGTCAAATGTCATTTTTTTCAGAATTAACTCAACATTTGTAAAAAACAAAAAAAAAAACAAAAAAAAAAAAAAACAATACATGCATGGCCAAAAATTTTGGGAAATAATTTTGCTTCACCCATAAAGACCCAAACATCCACCATTCAACTAAATTGTCTACTGATGTAAACTGCCTAATACCTGTTGATCCACTAAACCTGTCAATAATTGATGTAAAATGCAGTTTTTCATCTTTTTATTGTCATCAGATATGACCCATTTGGATGTTCAGAGGCTCCATAGTTACCGTGGAAACACCATCATCTTCTACAACATTGATTCACCAGTAAAACCCATGGAGTTGGATCAATGACAGTGGATGGACACACAGTAGAAGTCAATAACGTAATAACTGATTACGTAATAAATTTGCCATTTTAAAAAATGTAATAGGTTAATAACGTAATAACTTTTGGCCAATAACGTAATAACTTGTTACATTATCGGCCGTTATTATGTTATCAGTCATTATTACGTTATTGACTTCTACAGACACTTTGTTTATATTCAGTTAATGTATTTTACTGAAAAAGAAACAGAAAACTGAGAAAAAAAAGTGACTGATATAATAACCCTCAACTTTTTTTTTTTTTAATGAACATCTACATGATCATTAAATTAAATATGGGAAAATACATGATTTTCACAGACAAAATGTAAAGTACAAAGGATAATATTACAATAAATGGAGATAAATCCCTTAAAGGTCAAACAGAAAAAAATCATTGGGGAACTGCCAGAAAACACTGTCTGTAAAAATATATGTTTATGTATATATCATTGTAGTGCAAAAACTATTTGCACTACAATGAAATATATATATATATATAAGCATAAACATATATTTTTACAGACTGTATTCTTGTACATATCCACTCACTGTATGAAAACTCTGTACATATTACAATGTAAAACCCACTGTAAATAATATATAAATAAACATATTTTTAATAGACCGTATCCACACATCCACTTACTGTATAAAAACTCCAATTTGCACTCTGTATATATTACATTATAAATGCACTGTAAATCTCAACCTACTGTTGTCTTTGTCTCTAGTCAAATGTTTGTCTTTATTACGTCTATGTTCACATGTTGTCTGGGTTCATGTCGGAACTGTATGTCGTGAGTGATGTAAAAACCAAAGCCAAATTCCATATTTGTATGCACATGCTTGGCCAATAAAGCTGATTCTGATTCTGGGTTAAATGTGATTTGTCATTACATTTCTTTGTTTATGACATTATGTAGGTTTCAAACATGACCCCAGCAAATAGCCCATTATATTTAGATTTCCTACTGTGTTGTTGAAATACTGTTGAGCCACTTTATGTAATAAATTCCTATTATGTCTTAAAAGTTCAAAATGTAATAAGAATGTCACGTCATCTCGTAATAAAGCCGCACTATGTAATAAGTGGACACATTTTGTAATAAACTATGTCAACGCATTATATAGTAAATTTTTTCACATTATGTAGTAAGTTATTACATTTTGAGAAATTTATTACAAAATGCACTTGACACATTTTTATTTTAAGAAATGTAATAACATGTTTCATTATGTAATAACAATCCAAATTAATATAATTTCAGAGCAATTTAGTAGAAATTAGTCAGAGGAGCTACAGGTAATGGGATCAGAACTTTAACCACACAGTTTAAAGATTAATTTAGCACATTACATTTTCCTGAAAATAAAAATGTGTCAAGTGCATTTTGTAATAAATTTCTCAAATTGCAATAACTTACTACATAATGCGAAAAAAATTTACTACATAATGCATTGAGGTAGTTTATTACAAGATGCGCCAGTTTATTACATAATGCGGCTTTATTACAAGATGACGTGACATTCTTATTACATTTGGAACTTTTATTACATAATGGGAATTTATTACATAATGCAAATACCAGTATTGCCATTCCTCAGTGAAATCAATGCTCTTATTCCAGTATAACTGCTCATAGTCACTTTGCAGAACATGCAATGTTAAGTAAGGTTTAACCATTGTGTACGCTATGTACGCTCATGGCAAAAATGACGATATCCTGCAGCATGAGTGTAATATCCTTCCCTTAAAAACTCACTGAGATGAATTTAGATCAAATAAATATGCTAAGAATATGTGCAGTGACCCAGGGTTGAATTTTCGTCTAAATCACAGGTGTCAAACATGTGGCCCGGGGGCCAAATCTGGCCCACCACAGTTTCCATTCCGGCCCGCAGGATGAAAGTGCAAAAATTAACCTGAACAGTCAAGGTTGTCCAAATCATTTTGGTTCAGGTTCCACATACAGACCAATGTGATCCCAAGTAAAAATAACACAATAACTCATAAATAATGACAACTATAAATATTCTTTGTGAAAAATTCTGTGGAAAAAATTTAAGTGAAAAAAACAAGATTACATTGTGAAAATATTTACATTTACAAAACTATTTTTTCATAATAAAATGCAAATAAATACATAAATATAAACAAAGATGAACAACCCGAAATGTGCAATTTTAGCAATATTCTGCCTGTTACTAAATGTTTTGTGCATTTATGGATCCACTGTGATCTGTGAATTGTGTTCTTAATAAGAGATGTAATATTGTAGAAATTGTTCAAATTTTAGTTCCAAAATCCAAAATTTTAACAATATTCTGCCTGTTACCAAATGTTTATGTAACATTGTGTGTAAATGTACATGTATGCATAATAAATTGAGGCATAATATTGTTAAAATTGCACTAGTTTTTCAAATGAAATTTCTGTTTTTTCAGGTTATTCACATCTTTTCTGTAAAATGTAAATATTTTAATAATTTAATTGGGGTTTTTTTGTACTAAAACAAAATGAAAAACTTGGATTTTTCATTATTTATAGGTTATGAAGTCATTATTTTACTGGTCTGGCCCACTTGAGATCGAATTGGGCTAAATATGGCCCCTGAACCAAAATGAGTTTGACACCCCTGCTCTAAATGAAATGTATCTGATCATCTGTGGACCATGATGGAATGTTGACCCCTTGTTAGTGGATTAAAGAGACTGTTAAAGAGCCCTGGTGTGTACACAGACACAATGAGAGACCAGTCACTGTACACTACACTGAGTAAACTAATAAAACACAAACACTCCACTGCTTCAGTTTTATGGCTCGGTGTTGCAAATTGAATGATGAGAGCTCTCAGACACACACACACACACACACACCCTATTGCTTTTCATTCCGTTAATTAAACCCAGTATGAGTATTGAGTTTGAGTTTTAATATGACAGCGTCTGTTCTCGGTTATATTGTCATTTCCCTCTTCGGTAAAGTGAATAGTACTTCACTATGCAGAGTGAGTACTTCAGTCTTTGGCAAATTTAGATCATCCTTTTTACACCTGAGCTGATTAACACATTAACCCTTTCATGCATAGTGGTCACTACAGTGGACAGTTATTCTACAGGGTGTCCCATAAGTCTCCATACATAGGAAAAAGAAACGCTTCTTGACATAAACCATTTTTATCTATATAATATGCTCTACAGGGTGGGGAAGCAAAATTTACAATATTTTGAGGCAGGGATTGAAAGACAGTGTATGACCAATTAGTTTATTGAAAGTCATGAGAATTTATTTGCCACAAGAAAATTGACATAATAGAAAATGTTTTTATTCTATGTGTCCTCCTTCTTTCTCAATAACTGCCTTCACACACTTCCTGAAACTTGCACAAGTGTTCCTCAAATATTCGGGTGACAACTTCTCCCATTCTTCTTTAATAGTATCTTTAAGAAAGTCGACATTGCTGTGTGATGTTCTATTGGTAGCATGTTCTAAAACGCCCCAAATAGCAGAATCCAGAGGGTTTAGATCTGGGCTAGAAGGCGGCCATAAACATGATTCCCAAAAATTGCTCAAGTTGGATTTGTTGCTGTTGTCAACAAGTGTTTTGGTGTTCTTGTGTAAGATTTTAACTTCAAATCATATTTTACTGCATTTCTAACGGTCTTGTTGTCTACCTCAAGTTCAATTGCCATTTTTCTCATGGATTTGGTTGGATCCTTTAGGATTTTGGATTTGAGAGCTTTAATAAAAGCTTTGGTACGTTTTTTGTTGCTTCTTCCACTTCCGGACTTTCTCGTAATAGTTTTGCTCATAGTCATTCTCTTCTTTCCATTATAAACAGTCTTTATGGACACTCCAACTATTTTTGAAATCTCCTTTGGTGTGACGAGTGCATTCAGCAAATCACACACTCTTTGACGTTTGCTTTCCTGATTACTCATATGGGCAAAAGTTTGTGAAAAGGTATGGATAATAGTGTTAGGTATGATTATGACATCAATATATGTTTGGTTTCAAAACAATTGATGTAGTGCCTGCTGAGAAAAAACAAGTAAATGTTCATTGTAAATTTTGCTTCCCCACCCTGTATATGACTGCTATTTTGTCGGGAACACATTTCAATGCATGTCTGCTGAAGAACTATAAAGAAGAAATATAAAGAAATGCATGTCAGAACCATATATGTATAGAATGTATTATGTCTCCTATGTATGAAGACTTATGGGACACCCTGTACAGCTATTCTCTTGTACATTCATGGATTTTTTCATTTTAGTTCCATATCAGCCAACACAGTGGACACTTATGCACCATCCCATACACTGCAATTCATACCATTACTGTAACTGTGCTGTTCTTGATAAACCTGACCTGCAGTAACATGTTTTAGTGTAAATCAATTGTTATTTGTTAGACAATTTTTTTTTTTTTTTTTGCATATTATCTCCATGAAGTGAGTAATAACTAGCATTAGAATATGTTAAAATGTGAGAAAACATATTAGCAGCATTAAAATATTTATTTCATTGTTTTCATCTCACTTTCTGATATTGGGTTTATGTTTCTTTACTTCAAAAATTAAATGCATGGACATTTTCGTATTTCCATGAGGAAAAAAAACTTGATCGGAATTTTTTTTTTTCAGGCCTAAGGAGGAATAAAAACACTCAAAAAAAATCTTGACTAATAATTTGTGCATGAAAGGGTTAAATGTAGGGAACAATTATTTTTAATGACAAAAAAAATAGTTCTGGATCTTTAAGGGTTAATTATTTTTTATTATAAGCCCTAAATTTCCCATCCATGTTATTTGTTAGACAAAAAGAGGTTGTTTTTTTGCATATTATCTCCATGAAGTGAGTAATAAATAGCATTAGAATATGTTAAAATGTGAGAAAACATCAGATTAGCAGCATTAAAATGTTTTTATTTCATTGTTTTCATCTCACTTTCTGATACTGGGTTTACGTTTCTTTACTTCAAAAATTAAATGCATGGACATTTTCGTATTTCCATGAGGAAAAAAAAACTTGATCGGAATTTTTTTTCATGCCGAAGGAGGAATAAAAACACTAATTAAAAAAATCTTGACTAATAATTTGTGCATGAAAGGGTTAAATGTAGGGAACAATTATTTTTAATGACAAAAAAAAAATAGTTCTGGATCTTTAAGGGTTAATTCTTTTCATCATAAGCCCTAAATTTCCTATCCATGTTATTTGTTAGACAAAAAGGTTTTTTTTTTTTGCATATTATCGCCATGAAGTGAGTAATAACTAGCATTAGAATATGTTAAAATGTGAGAAAACATCAGATTAGCAGCATTAAAATGTTTTTATTTCAATGTTTTCATCTCACTTTCTGATATTGGGTTTATGTTTCTTTACTTCAAAAATTAAATGCATGGACATTTTCGTATTTCCATGAGGAAAAAAAAACTTGATCAGAATTTTTTTTCATGCCTAAGGAGGAATAAAAACACTAACAAAAAAAATCTTGACTAATAATTTGTGCATGAAAGGGTTAAATGTAGGGAACAATTATTTTTAATGACAAAAATAATAGTTCTGGATTTTTAAGGGTTAATTCTTTTTATTATAAGCCCTAAATTTCCCATCCATGTTATTTGTTAGACAAAAAGGTTTTTTTTTGTTTTTTTTTTGCATATTATCTCCATGAAGTGAGTAATAACTAGCATTAGAGTATGTTAAAATGTGAGAAAACATCAGATTAGCAGCATTAAAATGTTTTTATTTCATTGTTTTCATCTCACTTTCTGATATTGGGTTGTAAACACGTTTTACTTCAAAAATTAAATGCATGGATATTATGTAACTCCATAAAAACAAAAAAAAAAACAAAAAAACTCGATCATTGTTTTTTTTTCATGCCTAAGGAGGAATAAAAACACAAGAAAAAAATTTTGACTAAGGTGTACATAATTCATGCATGAAAGGGTTAATGTGTTCTTTTGCTGGTGTTAAATTAGTATATTTATCTATTTCAGCGGTTAAAGCCTTTTACAGCTCTGTTATACTAAACACTGTCAAATAGATATTTCATTAGTTTAATGTTTGAGCTCTGAATGAAATTTAATAAGAGCTGGATCCATTTTATTGTCAGACGTGTGAATAAATTAGTTCTACTGCTGCGTAGCTGTTGTGTTGGAAGGCAGAACACAAATATGAACATGCTTCATAGATCATTTTTATGTACATTTGTTTCTAGAGATTAGAAAGGCACAAATCACACTGATGATTCCACAGTATTTTGGAATATCCATAGGAGTTTAGTTATTACCCCCCACCCCCCTGGAAGGGGTGTCAAGGGCTATTGTTTTTGGTTTGGTTTGTTTGGTTGTTTATTTGACTGTTAACACTCTAGCAGCAAAACTATTGGTTGAATTCATACCAGATTGGGTTTATAGATTACCAGTGACCCAGAATAGATGTGATTACATTTTGAGAAAAATAGGTAAAAGTTAAAATTGAATTAATTTTAAACCACCCTCCACCCCCCATTTATTTCTAATAGGTGAAAATTCACATGTCTGTAACAGCAAAACTATAGGTTGAATTCATACCAAATTGGGTTTATAGATTGCCAGTGATTCAGAATAGATATGGTTACATTTTGGGAAAAGTAGGTCAAAGTTCAAATTTTTTATGATTTTTTTTTCTAATCTTTTTTTTTTCCCATTTACTTATAATGGATGAAATTTAAAGTGTCTATAGCAGCAGAACTATCAGATTAATTCATGCCAAACTTGGGTTTATAGATTGTCAGTGACCCAGAATAGATGTGATTACATTTTGGGAAAAATAGGCCAAAGTAAAAAATTTACCTAATGGAAAAATGACAATTTTGCCAAACTCTTGTTTTTCGATTAAAAGTTTTAGCACTGGCAAGAGGGGGTTTTTCAGGTGTAGCGTAAATGGTATATCATGCAAAACTGTGATGGAAAGACTTTTTTTCGCAACTACAGTCAGGTGAACAAATAAAAATGGCTGTTGACTAATATTACAACAAGCAAAGAAGATTAAAAAAAAAAAAAAGCAGTATGTGTGGACTCACCACGAAACCCAATGTTTTTAAATTTAGTACAGGATAGAGGGGTTATATATAATAATAATAATAATAATAATAATAATAATAATAATAATAATAATTAAGATATCTGTAAATCAACATATTTACGTTTGTCGCCATGTTTATGGAATGGCTCCTCGTGTCATCTCGCAATAATAAATAAATCATCGCATTTGTGATTTAATGGAAAAATCAACATTACATACTTCTGTTTTTTCAAAATTTAGTAAATATCAGTAAAGTTTTGTGCATATGTCCAATGGAAAAGCGACTATTTTATATTATTTTTATGCAAGAATCTGCATGTAACACGGTAAAAAGGACACAAATTACACGCTATTAAAAAAAAAATCTCTTTATTCTCTCACAGGTACATTTTAGGAATAAACTGATTTTGCAAGGCAGAGTATTTCATAAAAATGACCGCTGTTGCAAAATCACTAGCGATTTATTTGTGTTTAAATGGGCAGGTTCTGCATGTAACACAAGTGGACACGATGGGTTACACACACAACTTGGAATGAGACTGAGATTCATGAAAAACCTGCTCGTCTAGATTAGCAAAACCACTAGGATCGACAAATTTAACACAATACCTTTATTTATAGCACTACATAAGACCATTTCAAGTGATGTTTTTAGATCAAATGCACTGACACCTACAGTACAGGTAATTTTTCATGTTCCAATTTTGGTCCTATTTTTGGCTCCAATATTTTATTAAAAATGCATTAATTTTGGGAAGGTTCAGAGCAAGAGTATTTTTTTTTTTGCATTTATCTGAGGTCATCATTAGGTATATCCTGGGGGGAAATATGTCTAAATTTGTCTTTTATTATTGGGTCTAAAAAGCTGGACAAGTACTAGGTACCAAAATGAACCCAGTTTCATAGAAGCAAACCATCGCCTGGTCTGATGGGTCTCAGTTTCTACTAGTACATTCAGATGGTCAAGCAAGAATTAGGCAGAAACGGCATGAAAGCACCAACCCTTCATGCTTTGTATCAAAAGAATGGTGTAGGGGATATCATCTCGGCATCCCTCTACCTGTCTACAATACTCACGTCACTTCAGACTGGTTTTTAATACAGAGTTCACTGCACTCAGATTGCCTCCAGTCACCAGATCTCAATCTAGTATATCACCTTTGGGATGTTGTGAAACTGGTGATTCACATGATGGATGGACTGCTGACAAATGTGCAGCAGGTGTGTGATGCCATCATGTCAGTACGGACCAAAATATCTGAACAATGTTTCCAGCACCTTGTTCAATCTATGCAATAAAGAATGTAAGGAGTTCTGAAGGCAAAAGGAGATCCAAAACAAATATTAGAAAGCTGTACCTAATAAACTGGCCATGTGCGCATAAACATTCCTTCTTTGTTTATTTTAGTCATAATGGGACATTTTCATGTTATTTTTTTAACAATATGTTTATTAACACATTTTTATATACACATACACTTGTAAATATATACACAATTGTAGCAAGCATGTAGACCTGTGCCTCACTAACAAAGGCACCTGCAACATTACACGTGTTATAAGCAAAAAAAAAAAAAAAAAAAATTACAAATAAACAATACACATACACTCCCCCTTGAACTGCCACCTTATCGTGGTGGGGGAGTTTGAGCGCCCAAATGATCCCAGGAGCTATGTTGTTGGGGGCTCTATGCCCCTGGTAGGGTCTCCCAAGGCAAACAGGTCCTGGGTGACGGGCCAGACTAAGAGCAGTTCAGAAGCCCCTATGACAAAGAAACATCAAAGGAATGTGACGTCGCCCGGCATGGCGCAGCCGGGGCCCCACCCTGGAGCCAGGCCTGGGGTTGGGGCTCGTAAGCAAGCGCCTGGTGGCCGGGGCCCGGCCGGGCCCAGCCCGAAGGAGCGACGTGGGCCCGCCCTCCGGAGGACCCACCACCCACCGAGGGAGCCGTAGGGGCCGGGTGCAGTGTGGATTGGGTGGCAGTCGACGGCAGGGGGCTCGACAACCCGATCCCTGGACACAGAGTCTAGCTCTTGGGACATGGACCTGGACGCTTCCCTGGGGAGGTGTTCCGGGCATTTCCCACCGGGAGGAGGCCTCAGGGAAGACCTAGGACACGTTGGAGAGACTATGTCTCTCGGCTGGCCTGGGAACGCCTCGGGGTCCCCACGGAAGAGCTGGAGGAGGTGTGTGGGGAGAGGGAAGTCTGGGCATCCCTACTTAGACTGTTGCCCCCGTGACCCAACCCTGGATAAGCGGTGGATAATGGATGGATGGATGGACGGACAATACACGTACACAACACAAACTTCTCAGCCATAAACTTGTGTATAATTCAATACCCTGTTACAATTACGGGTATTTGAACTCATTAACCCTGTTGTAAGGTTTACACAACTGAATATTTATTCCCCCTCATCGTCTTTAACTAAATCAACACTTTTAACAAACATCTTAAAAGGTTCCCATGTCTTTTCAAACATATCCTGCCTTCCTTTTCATATGTACATCGGTCTCTCCAGAGGAAAAGTTGTCAATATTTGCTTCACCCAGTACGTAATTCTCGGCCTGCTGGTCTTTTTCCAAAACATTGCAATGGATCTTTAGGCTTGTAAAAGACACTTATCTATTTATATTTGTTCACTTTTGTTGTATTTATGACCTTTTGGATAAAGTCCTAAAACAAAAAGTGCAGGATCCATTGGAACGATTTTCTAAGTCATTTTTTCTATTGCCATTTTAACCTCCTCCCAAAAAGATTTGCTCTTACTGCATTGCTACACATAGTGGAATAATATTCCCTTCACCTCCATGCATTTTGTACATATATTCAGGATGTTCCTATATTTATTTAATTTAACTGGTGTGATATAAGTTCTCATTTGCCGTTTTATACTGCAATAATCTAAATCTGGTATTGATTGATTGCGTATGGACCAATCTTCTAATGAGATATCTGTACCTTTTCGTGTTAATTTATCATTTGTTTGTGTGGAAAATAGTATGATTAGGCTGCGGTTGTTGTGAAAAGTGTGAAATAAAAAAAAAAAGGAACAGCAAGTGTTAACACAAAGGGTTTCACAGTATAAATATAAAATGTTCAGCTTTTCCGTAATCGGTACATTTCAACCCCACCTCCACCTCTAACAGATGAACAGCTGGCACTGTCTATTTCCAGCAGTGTTATAGATGAGACATGTTGTGTTTTAATAACTGTGCACATCAAAATCGATCTGAATCTTAGCAGAGTAAATGTAAAGTGACAAGCAGACAAAAGGAAACCAGGAGACTGTTTACAGCTGTCTGAGAGTAGACTAAAGCAGGAATAAACAGGCCGTACCAGAACAAAAGTACATGGAAAAAAGGACCACTGAATGTACAAAACAGTACTATAGACAAAGTAGTCTGTGGTAAAGTGTTAAGTAATCAATAGCAGTTACTGAAGTTTACATAAGTGTTATTGCTCAAGGCCTCAAACACAAAACATAATTAGTCACTGATTCTCATTCTTACAGCAGTCAGATGTCATGGTCCTTCTGCAGGCGGTGGACACAACATCTCTTTATGGGGAAATTAAGTGGACTAATAGCACTGGGGATAAATGAATGCCTGCTTCTTTAACCGCTGAGTTAAGGCAGTACGAAGTGATGCCTTCTGGGACCGAACAGCAATTTGGAATTTAAATTGAGTTCAACAACAACGTGAGAGAGAGACGGGTTTAAATAGTCGGAGCTGCTGCTGTGGATGTTCTGCTTCATTTGTGATATTAGACGTGTGTTAACGGCTGCCTTTGTGAAGCCTCTGTCAGCTAAACAGTCTCATTAATGAACAGCAGTGGACATCATGGACCGTTTCACACCCTTTTATGCATGAATGGTCCGAAAAGTTTTTTATTCAAAACAATTTTTGCACAAAAGTTTTAAACCAAAGAACAGAAACATGTAAAATCGCCCTTCACAGGCAAAAAATCTGACATGTTTTCCTGTATTGGCATGTGCCTGTGATATAAACTCTACGCGACGAGAAAATGCAGTTGTGTGTTTTCAACCCTTTTGACGGTGACACAAGAGTGGAGTGTTTAAGATTTCTACTCTAGAAGGTGGTTTCACTTTTTTACCTCTGCCAAGCAAAATGGAGGAGGTTATGTTTTCATTACCTCTGCCAGGAGGTATTGTGATCACTTTGCTTTGTGTGCGTGTTTGCGTGTTTGTTTATTTGTTAGCAAGATAACTCAAAAAGTTATGGACGGATTTTCAGGAAATTTTCAGGAAATGTTGATACTGGCACAAGGAAGAAATTATTAAATTTTGGTGATAGTGGTGGTTTGGGGGGCAGGGGGGGGGGCACTGATCTGCCTTGGCAGAGGTCTGCGCTCTCCGAGTGCTTTTCTTGTTTTAACCCTTTCATGTATTGTGGTCACTCCAGTGGACAGCTATTCTACAGCTGTTCTCTTGTATATTTATGGGTTTTGTTGTTCTTTTCTTTTTTTTTGTTTTGTTTTTTTACACATCTTTATTAAAGTTTTAAGACACTACATATCTTTTCTGGCATGAATTGGTAACATTATGTAGATCTCTCATGAGCATAAACCCCCAGAATCACAATCCCTCCCCATAGTTTTCACACAATTTATAAGTAAATACATGTTTCTGTGTGTCAAAAATTGAACGTGTGGTGTCCAGCTGGGTGGACATTTTTGCAATTTCATGAAAAATACACTCATAAGAATTTGTTTTCATTTTTTTTTTTTTTTTAATGTTTTATTATTTTTATTTTATTTCTTTTATTTTTTAAATTTATTTTTCAGAAGAAAATTTTCAATTGCATTGTTTTTTTCATGCCTAAAAAGGAATAAAAACACTCAGGAAAAAAACTTGATTAAGGTTCTCAAAATTCATGCATGAAAGGGTTAATTATAGTTTTACTGCTACCATAACCTGCTCTTAACTGTTTTTACTGAACTGTTATTTTTACCTCAGCCAGGAGGTATTGTGATCGCTTTACTTTGTGTGTTTGTTTGTTAGCAGGATAACTCAAAAAGTTATGGACGGATTTTCATGAAATTTTCAGGAAATGTTGGGAAATGTTGATACTGGCAAAAGGAAGAAGTGACTTTTATAGACTTGCTTTCATGTGATGTTTGTCCCTTTAATTTTAATTTGGAATTAATTTTTTTTTTTTTAAATTTGAATCTTATCCTGTTTGATTGTTGGTTTATATTCTCATACATGATGTTGTTTTATCTCACCTTTATTTTTGCATTGATTTAACAGCATCATGTTACGTTACCCCTGCCCTCTTTATTCCGATTCATTTAATTTATTCGAAGTGTCATGTTTCTGCATTGTTGTACACATCTCTCCTATTATGTTGCTTCTGTTTTAGTGTTTTTACTTACATCTCGTATCCTGCTGTTGTGCCCTTTACTTGTTTGTCAAAAGCACTTTGTAAACTTTGTTTTTAAAAGGTGCTATATAAATAAAGCTATTATTATATTATTAAATTTTGGTGGTGATGGGGGGGGGGCGGGTGTAGTCAGATCTGTCTTGGCGGAGGTCTGCACTCTTCAAGTGCTTTTCTTGTTTCATCTGGGTTTGTCTGGTTTTTTGTCTGTTAGCAAGATAACTCAAAAAGTTATCGACAGATTTTCAGGAAATTTTCAGGAAATGTTGATACTGGCACAAGGAACAAATGATTACATTTTGGTGGTGGTGGGGCACTGATCTGCCTTGGTGGAGGTCTGCGCTCTCCGAGTGCTTTTCTTGTTTTATAGTTTTACTGCTACCATAACCTGCTCTTAACTGTTTTTAATGAACAGTTATTTTTACCTCAGCCAGGAGGTATTGTGATCGCTTTGCTTTGTGTGTTTGTTTGCGTGTTTGTTTGTTAGCAGGATAACTCAAAAAGTTATGGACGGATTTTCATAAAATTTTCAGGAAATGTTGATACTGGCACAAGGAAGAAGTGATTCAATTTTGGTGGTGAACTGGGGGAGGGGGGTAGTCAGATCTGTCTTGGCGGACGTCTGCACTCTCCAAGTGCTTTTCTTGTTTCATCTGTGTTTGTCTGGTGTTACGCTCAGTCTAGGGGTTGCCGAGATGCAACATGGTTTGAGACTGCCCCCCCTCCATGGCCCTTAACAAACAGGAGCAAATTAACAAAATGACCAGCAACCACGGCACTGCAGTATGAAATATTTATTTACAAAAAAAAAGAAAAATTAAATCAGGAAGGGAATCATAATATTCTACAAACACAAATGAAGGAAACCAAAATGCACCAATCTTACCTAACAAAACTTAAAGAAAAAGATTCCCTCCTTGTATAGCTGGTTTTACAAAGTTCTAACAAAAAAATCATAAAAGGCTGGTCTGCACAGAGGGGGGATGGAATGAGAGGAGCCTCTGGGAGGAATGAAGATCTGGCCTTTAAATTTCCCAGCTCATCTCCTAAACACCAATCAGCTGCAGCCAGCACACCAACACCACTCCTGCAGCTCATCCTTAATCAGCGGCTACCTGTTGGAGGGAAAAAACAGAACACACCCACACACAAGGAAGAGAACAGAAAAACTGCAACAGAACAAATGACACAGCCCATTACAGAATCAAAAAAAACCTAACCCTTAACACTTTTTTTGTCCGTCTGTTAGCGAGATAACTCAAAAAGTTCTGGACAGACTTTCATGAAACTTTCAGGAAATGTTGATACTGGCACAAGGAACAAATGATTAAATTTTGGTGATGATGGTGGGGGGGCTGATCTGCTTTGGCAGAAGTCCACGCTCTCCAAATGCTTTTCTAGTTTGTGTTTTCAACCCCCAAAAACGCTGTTGCCGTTTAAACAAAAGACACATCTGATTAAATATGTTGTCATGTAAACTGGGCCTAAGTCCGAGTTGCGAGTCCTTTTTGACTCCTTGTAGAGAGGATTTCCAAAGGTTCTAGTACATTTTTTGCCACTACAAAACTTTGTGGCACTAGAGCGCAATACTATAAACTAGGAATGCACTGATACCAGTATCGGGTCCGATACTCAGTGTGTGTACCTGTACTTGTAAAAGTACTCCGATACAACCACACCAATACCACTTATGGCTATGTGACATCCACAGTTAAGTGCAGCAGGTGCACAGTGGAGTAATGTCAGCAGTGTGGAGATTTTTCAAAATAAATGACGGTGACAAAAGTAACACTGACTGGAAGTAATGTTAAAGACAGACAGATACACATGGAGCATTCTGTCTGTCCTCTGCGTACATTCCATCTGTTTTCCAGATGCTTGTGGATGCATACCCAGATGGAGAATACCAGCGGGAACTATGGAGGTAGAGGATCTGTTCAAAGAGCGACTGTGTGAGTTAGAGAAAAACGGATATACAGGGTGACCCAAAAAGACGGGAATTTTTAAAGTGCGTATTGGCAGAAATGAGCAAGTGGCAGCACTGCGAGACAGTGACCTTGAGCAAGTAAACACACCCCCGTTTTAGTAACCATTAGCGGCTGTGCGAGAATTGTTTGGTAACCGTGTGATCTCAAGATTCGGTAACGTTCCCTGGCCCCCTAGATCGCCAGATTTTACCGTTTGTGATTTTTTCTTGTGGGGCTATCTCAAGAGTAAAGTGTACACGACTCGACCAAGAACTCTGGATGAGTTAAAACAGAGAATTCAGGAGGAAATTCACAGTATCCCAGCTGAGATGTTGCAGCGGTCAATGAGGAATCTCAACAGCAGATTTCAAGAATGCATTCGTACAGGAGGACGCCATCTACAGGAAGTAATTTTAAAAAAATGAAAATTCCATCATTGTTTCTTAAATGGCATGTTTTAAGGTTTCAATTACTATGAATAAAATATTTTTCTTCCATCACTCTTGGTTTTATTGGATTGTTAAAAAGTTCCCGTTTTTTGTGTCACCCTGTATTTATGACAACTATCCTCATTAATATCAACATTAGTATCCACATTAATGTTTCCTCCTCTGTCGTCTACATGTTTATTATTACTGACTTTCTTCTTCATCTCAAAAAACTTGACTTTTCTTCATGGTATATGTCCAGTATGGTTAATTCAGAGCGGTGCCCCCTCGTGGATTGACTGAGAAACGCTCATTCCAACACAGAAATGCCAGTAGCAGCGCTTGGTTTCAGTCAGACTAATGACAACAACAATAAAGCACATTTACAAAAGGAACTAAGAACTGTAATGGTATTATTAACCCTTTCATGCATTAATTGTGAGAACCTTAGCCAAGATTTTTTTCTTCTGTGTTTTTATTCCTCCTTAGGCATGAAAAAAACAATGCGATAGTTTTTTTTTTCTAAGAAGTTCCAAAAATATCCATGCATTTAATTTTTGAAGTAAAGAAACGTGTTTAAAACCCAATATCAGAAAGTGATTTGAAAACAATGATATAAAAACATTTTTAAGGCTGCTAATCTGATGTCTTCTGACATTTTAACATATTCTAATGATAGTAATTACTCACTTCATGGAGATAATATGCAAAAAAAAAACAAAAAAACCTTGTCTAACAAATAATTGATTTACACTAAAAAATGTTAGTGCAGATCAGGTTTATCAAGAACAGCAAAGTTACGGTAATGATATGAATGTCAGGGTATGAGATGGTGCGTAAATGTCCACTGTGTTGGCTGATATGGAACTAAAACAACAAAATCCATTAATATACAAGAGAACAGCTGGAGAAGAACTGTCCACTGGAGTGAGCTATGCATGAAAGGGTTAAGTACTTATACTGGTACTCGTATCGGCAAGTACTTATACTCTGGAAAAAAGTGGCATTGGTGCATCTATAAACAGTTGAAAGTTGTTAAATACTTTGGCAAGACCTTTTTTTTTGTTGTTTACCTAAATCTCACATTATCTTTCAATATTTAGAATTTTTTTTGGTCTTAATAGAACCTTGAATTCTTTACATAATATCCTCATGACCCAGTAATTGAAGTGTTTTCATTTAATTGCCTTGAGTGGAAACAGCGTGACGCAACCGTTTATTTTATGGAACGTCCTTTGCAGTGGACAGCTAGTCATTTAAAACTTGTCGCCCCAGGATAAAAATGTACTGCTTGATCTCAGAAGGCCGTATACCATCATCTATACCTGAACCTTACCATAAAAAAAAAATAAATAAAAAAAAAAAGTATATGTATATTTGGTCTACACCTATAAGCTTAATTGGTACTGCTAAAATCTGGCTGGCGTATGTTTCGGATTGCATTGATAAAAATGTTAGACTGGCTGAATGTTTGGTGCTACATGTCTGAAATGCTTGGCAGGACAACACATTGTGTCTGATGCGTTTCCAGTCCATTACTCTGAGCGCTCAGAGGAGGAGACCTCATCAGTCAGTCTGTCAGTCTCAGACTCATCAGACGCTGCTGACATTATAACAAGGACAGGAAGGCTGCTCCGACTCCCACTGCTCCCTGGCAGATATACCCATGCCTCAGACCCATGACTAAAGCATGGAAACCCAGGAAATTCAATTTAGGATGTCCCTGATTTGGTTTCTGTTCCAACCTCCAAACCAAACTCGACTCCACAGAGATCATAACATATGAGCTGCCACAACCAACTGTAGAGCCCAAAACTAGATTGAATGGTATTATTGTTAAAAAAAAAAAAAAAAAGGTAGTGATGGGAGGCCGAGCAAAAAGAAACAAAAGATGGAGAAACCAGGCCAACTGGAGGAATCGAACTTCTCATGTTTATCATCTAAACCAGGGGTGTCAAAGTCATTTTGGTTCAGGGGCCATATTTAGCCCAATTTGATCTCAAGCGGGCCAGACCAATAAAATAATGACTTAATAACCTATAAATAATGACAAATCCAAGTTTTTCTTTTTTAGTACAACAAAAAAAAACATTATGAAAATATTTACATTTTACAAAAAAGATGTGAATAACCTGAAAAAACAGAAATTTTATTGAAAAATTTGTGCAATTTTTACAATATTATGCCTCAACTTATTATTTATACATGTACATTACACACATTGTTCCATAAACATTTGGTAACAGGCAGAATATTGTTAAAATTTTGGAGTTTGGAACTAAAATTTGAACAATTTCTACAATATTCCATCTCTTATTATTAACACAACTACAGATCACAGTGGATCCATAAATGCACAAAACATTGAAGAACAGGCAGAATATTGTTCAAATTGCACATTTCAGTTGTTCGTCTTTGTTTTTATTTATGTATTTATTTGCATTTTATTGTGAAAGAATAGTTTTGTAAATGTAAATATTTTCACAGTGTAATTTTTTTTTCACTTAAATTTTTCCACATAATTTTTCCACAAAGAAAATTTGTAGATGCCATTATTTATGGGTTATTGTGTTATTTTTACTTGAGATCACATTGGTTTGTATGTGGAACCTGAACCAAAATGATCTTGACAACCTTGACTGTTCAGGTTCATTTTTGCACTTTCATCCTGTGGGCCGGAATGGAACCTTTGGCAGGCCAGATTTGGCCCCCGGGCCTCATGTTTGACACTTGTGAGCTAAACTATCCAAAATACACACCAATAACAAAGAGTTAACAAAACAGAGCTGCAAAAAGACAAAAAAAAAAAAAATACCCTTTTGAGTGACTTTCCCCTCATCCAGACAAAAATACGAGCTGGTAACAGTTTTACATCATGATTGTTTCTTCTTGTACCATTTGGCTTCTGCTGGCTGACGATAAAGATGCTGACGGATAAATCTGAATCTGGGAAAAGGAGCTGAACAACAGGCTGAAGTGGAGGTTTACATCTACTTTTTTCCAGTTTGCTTTGTTAGTTCTACTGTTAACACCATTATTGCAGCAGTTTAGGGAACTTCTAATGTCAGTCTATTTGTTTCTCAGACTTCTGTTGGTGTCGTGGTGTGGCTTCCTCTTTTTACACATTTTAAATATCTACACTTGCAAAATGTGATGCGTTCTTCCCCCAGTATATAGTGCATTTTTTGTTCTATTGCTATTAGGGATGCTCCGATACCAGTATCGGGTATCGGCTCCGATACTCAGTGTGTGTACTCGTACTCGTAAAAGTAATCGATACAAATGCACCGATACCCCTTATGGCCATGTGACATTCACAGTTCGGTGCAGCAGGTACGTGGCGGTGGAATAATGTGTGGAAAGTGTGACGAGAGTGGAGATTTTTCGAAATAAGCAACAGTGATAAAAGTAACGCTGACTGCAAATAACGTTACAGACACAGACGGATACGGACGCAGCATTCTGTCCGTCCTTTGCATACATTCCATCTGTTTTCCAGGTGCTAGTGGAGACAGAGAATACCACCGGAAGTACGGAGCGGTGCGGACCGCCGCCAGCGGAAGTGAAAACGAAACTCATCACTCATTTCTCTTTTCTCGTCCTGCTGAAGCTAACCTTTTAAACCTTACCAGTGAAAACGCTACAATATTAGTATCACATTAGTGTTATCTCTGTCATCTCCATGTTTATTATTACTGACTTTCTTCTTCTTCTTCTTCTCAAAAAACTTTACTCTTTGTGGTATTTGTCCAGTATGGTTAATTCAGAGCGGCGCCCCCTGGTGGATTAATTAACAAACACTCATTCCAACACATTAAATGTCAGTAGCAGCACTTTTTTTTCCAGTCAGACTAATGACAACGACAAAGCACATTTACAAAAGGAACTAAGAACTGGAATGGGATTATTAAGTACTCGTATCAGTACTTGGTATCAGCAAGTACTCAAATGTAAGTACTCGTACTTGGTCTGGAAAAAAGTGGTATCGGTGCATCCCTAATTGTTATATATTTTACTGTATATGTTATGTTTTCTCTAAACCAAGTGAAGGCTGGGGGTCAACTATATGGACCTAAAGGGGTTTTGGGGTAGAAACCCTCACCAGCCATTAAATCTATCAAAACAATAGATGAATCAAAAAGTCATCAGATCCATGAGAGGAGGGGGGCAAAATAAACTCAAAATGCAATGCTGGTCTTTTAAGGACAATACAGGGAGAAAATGGAGAAGTTGACTCCTTAGAGGTCACAACCAAACAGAGCAGTGAGTGTCAGCCTCCTTATATCCACACCCACTCAGGACAATCACCCTCAGCTGTGGAGGAAGCACAGGTGCATCCACTCACACCTGAACAGAACCTGAAGGCAGCGCCTGCCTGGAACATGAAAAACTAGAAAAGCACTTGGAGAGCGCAGACGTCCGCCAAGGCAGATCAGCCCCCCCATCACCACCCAAATTTAATAATTTGTTCCTTTTGCCAGTATCAACATTTCCTGAAAATTTAATCGAAATCCGTCCATAACTTTTTGAGTTATCTTGCTAATAGACAGACAGACAAACAAACCCTATTGAAAACATAACCTCCGCTGTCCTTGGCGGGGCTAATAAAACAAAGTCAAAAAGTATAAAATCGTTTTAAAAGAGCTAAAAAATAAAGTAGCACTCAGTAAAAGCAGTATTAATACGTGGTGACAGGCACAATAAACCCCACCCCTTGCATGTATTGTAGCTTATTTTGGCATCGATCCAGCTGATGTCAGGATATCAGTTGTTTCAATCCGTGCGTTTACATGACAACTTTTATTCCTGGTTTAATCTGAATAAATGTTAGATCCTATTTCAGATGCCCATGTAAACACCTTATTCCAGTTGAAAAAGAAGAGTTCGGATTAAATTTAAACCCGAATAAAGTCACTGGTTTAATCCCCTTTTTATTCCAAACTAAATTATTCCTCGGACATGTAAACCCTTTATTCCATTTGGACTTTATTCCTTCCATTCTACACATGCTCGTTGTCTTGTCCTGTCATGATGACGCACACATTCTGCGCTGGCGGAAGAATATGCAATGCAGTCTAGTCAACCCAAACCATTCCAGTGGGCTATTCTGATGGGATCTACCAGCCTGGAAAACCCTGAAGGAAGAGTTCATCACCTGTTTTTTTTTTTTCATTCATTTTTCATGCACTAATGAGTTCAATAAGTGGGCAAATCAGTTTGCACTGCAGTGCACCGACTGCCTTGTTCTCACAGCCCTTCCGTTAGCTTAGCATAATCGCTTCATTCCTATGGTCAGATGTAGCCAGGCTTTTATAGGTGATCCGTAGTGTTTTATGAGTGATTTTGTGAAATTCACTTCTCCCTAATCATTATTTTAGTTCGGTGGGGTCAATATGATCACAAACTGCGGCTCAAATCATGGCGATGTGACTTACTGCAGTAAGAAAATCTTGGGAAATAAAAAATAATGCAAAACTAAAATGATAAAGGAAGGGCTGTGAGAACAAGACAGCATGAGCACTGCAGCACAAACCCTTCTGCTCACTTATCTACCTCATTAATACCTCATGTAAACCTTTATTCGGGTTTAACATTTCCACGTAAACAGAAAATACTTTAGTTCCGAATTAATTTCTTCTGGAAAAATAAATCGGATTTAAAAAGCATCATGTAACCGTACCCAATATATGTGCCAAGTTTGAAGTAAATTGAAACAAAATTGATGTTTTTATAGACATTTGAAATTTTGCCCATTATAAGTAAATGGGAGGGAAAAAAAGATTTTTGAAAATCATTAAAAATGTGAACTCTGACCTACTTTTCTCAAAATGTAATCCCATCTATTCTGGGCCCCTTGCCTCCCCTTCGGAGGGCGGGGTAATAGGTACAGAAAAATAGATACAAATACCTACAAGGTATGAACAGTATATTCAATACTTTTTCGACTCTGTCTTCTCTATAATAATAACAAGTGGTTCCAGGCACAATAAACCCCACCCCTCGCATGTATTGTAGCTTATTTTGACATCGATCCAGCTGATGTCATCATGCCTATGCATGTGCAGATGTCAGCATAGACAAATTTCAGCCAATATAAGTAAATGGGAAAAGAAAAAAAAAAAAAGATTTAAAAATTTTTTAAAAATTTGAACTTTGACCTACTTTTCCCAAAATGTAACCACATCTATTCTGGGTCACTGGCAATTTATAAACCCAATTTGGTATGAATTCAACCAGTAGTTTTGCTGCTAAAGTGTTAGCAAACAAACAAACAAAGAAACAAACTGAACCAAAAACAATACCCCTTGCCTCTGCTTCGGGGTAATAATGTCAATCATTGTTATTTTCATACAATATTAATTCATCACATAACAACACTACCTCTGGTGTCATCTTTGTTGGTTAAATCCTTGGAGTAACATTAAATACAACTGAAATTGGAATGGAAAAACATATGTTAAGCACTCATTTTTCTAAGTGGAAGTAAAGATGCAAAAACCCCAGTCATTTGTACACTGGAAAAAATCAAAATCGAAAGTGTATTTTTCTCATTCCTAGTCAAAACATCTTATCACACCTAAAGTTAGACAACTTTTCAGTGAGATATAAGAACTTGAAAATGTTATTTCAAGAAATCTTACCAAGATAATTTTCACTTGTTCCATTGGCAGATTTTTTGCTTCAATTAAGCAAAATAATGTTAATAATAATATTAATAATCTTGAATTAAGCAAATAAATAAATCAATAAATAAAATCTTGAATTAAGCAAAAAAAAAAAAAAATCAGATTTTTTTTTGCTTAATTCAACATTTTTATGATGATGATGATGATGATGATGATGATGATGATTATATATATATATATATATATATATATATATATATATATATTTTTTTTTTTTTTTTTTTTTTTAATTTTATTTATTTATTTTTTTTTACTTAATTCAACTTTTTTGTTTTTGTTTTTGCTTACTGCAAGATTTTTTTGTCTTAATTCAAGATTTTTTTTTTTCTCAATTCAAGATTTTTTTTGCGTAATTCAAGTAAAAAAAATCTGACAGTGGCACAAGTGAAAATTATCTTGATAAGATTTCTTGAAATAAGATTTTCAAGCTCGAGTGTCTAAAAATAAGTTTTTATATCTCACTGAAAAGTTACAATTTGGGTGATTATGTCTTAATTTTAGTGTAATGAGATATTTTGACTAGAAATGAGAAAAATACACTTAGTAAAATTTAGATTTTTTTCAGTGTAAAAGTCTTTGGGGATGGTTCGACAGAAGCCGGAGGACGACAGTGAAAGTCCGTAGAAGATTGAAGGCAGGTGCAGTGTTAATGTCATTCAGACAGAGGGGTGCAGAGGTCTGTGCAGAGGTTTATACACTGTTTACCTCAGTGTGCGTCTGAATGACAGCCCGTCAACATGATCGGCGCTGAGACGGGAACCTGACTAAAAGAACAAAGGCAGCAGAGAATACATTTTCTGGCGAGATGCAAAACATCCAGAGGATTTACTGCAGGATTTCACGTCACATTTCAACAGTCACTAAACGGTCTGAGTGCTGTGTCCACGGATAACACCCCGACACGGCGTTAATACTAAAAATGTCAGTGCATATGTCAGTTTACATCCCTGGAAATATTGAGAGTAAAGGTGATGTAGCATGTGCATTAAAAGGAGAATATATTTGTGCAGGAGGTTTGATGGATTGGATGGGTTTTACTGGATCCACCTTCAGCTTAATGACACTTGACTTCGATAGCAGGCCGACGATTTATGATCCTCCTGAGCTGCAGCGCACTCCCACTAAGGACCACAACAGTCCGCCTGGCTCTGTTTGTAATATATTACACCGCAGTGACTTATGTTTTGTTCTCTGCGTAAATTATTCATGAGAGAATAACAAGAACTATAAGTTTAATCAGATATCCGTGCTCCGTAATCTGTCCGTGTAGTTAGTGCTTGTGGCCAAATGTATGTTTAATGAGGAGCTCTGACTTTTAGGGACCACGGTTTTATCGGTTCATCCTTGGTTGTAAGTCCGTGTTTGCGTCAAATGGAAACAAATTCTGCTTTTACACTGTATGATGCAGACCAGCTCACCAGAAATGTTTGAATCTATTGTGGTCGTTATGATAATTCCATGATCTGCTACTTGACATCTGGTCTCCAGTGATTTTCAACTGGTGGATCGCGACCCAAAAAGTGGGTTGCAAACCTTTTTTCAGTGGGTTGCGAGCCATTTCCTGGGCAAAAAATAATGCTAACCCATAATAACTAGAAAAGCAAATCCTCTCTACAAGGAGTCAAACAGGACTCGCAACTCAAGGACTTAGGCCCAGTTTACATGACAACATATTTAATCAGATGTGTCTTTTGTTTAAACGGCAGCTGCGTTTTTGGGGGTTGAAAACACAAACTAGAAAAGCATTCGGAGAGCCAAGGCAGATCAGCCTGCCCACCATCATCACCAAATTTTAACTAGAAGCACTTAGAGAGCGCAGACCTCCACCAAGGCTGATCAGTGCCCCCCCCCGCCGTGGGCCCCCCACCCCCGATCACCACCAAAATTTAATCATTTCTTCCTTATCCCATTTCCAACAAACCCTGAAAATTTCATCAAAATCTGTCCATAACTTTTTGAGTTATGTTGCACACTAACGGACAGACAAACAAACAGACAGACAAACAAACCCTGGCAAAAACATAACCTCCTTGGTGGAGGTAATCATTTGTTCCTTTTGCCAGTATCAACATTTCCTGAAAATTTCATCCAAATCCGCCTATAGTTTTTTGAGTTATCTTGCTAACAGACAGACAAAAAATCAGACAAACACAGATGAAACTAGAAGCACTCGGAGAGCGCAGACCTCCGCCAAGGCTGATCAGTGGCCCCCCCTGTGGGCCCCCCACCCCTGATCACCACCAAAATTTTATCACTTCTTCCTTGTGCCAGTATCAACATTTCCCAACATTTCCTGAAAATTTCATGAAAATCCGTCCATAACTTTTTGAGTTATCCTACTAACAAATAAACACACAAACAAACACACAAAGCAAAGCGATCACAATACCTCCTGGTGAAGGTAAAAATAACAGTTCAGTAAAAACAGTTTAGAGCAGGTTATGGTAGCAGTAAAACTATAATTAAAACTTGAAAAGCACTCGGAGAGCGCAGACCTCCGCCAAGGCAGATCAGTGCCCCCCCCCCCCCACCAAAATTTAATCATTTGTTCCTTGTGCCATTATCAACATTTCCTGAAATTTTCATCCAAATCCGTCCATAACTTTTTGAGTTATCTTGCAAACGGAAAGACAGACAGACAGACAAACCAACGCTGGCAAAAACATAGGAGGTAGTAAAGTCTTGTTATGTCCTCCAATAACATTCTAATGTGGAAATGTTGAATTTCAGAGTATTTCTATGAGTGAACTATGAAGGGTTAAATACAAAAACGACACGAAAGACTCAAAAGGATGAGACACACCAAGAGGAAAATGATGAAAATGAAATAAAAGATGAAAACCATGCAACAGATCCAACAAGAGAGGGAAAAAAATGCATTAAAGTCCAACAGAAAAATGATGTATGAACTAGAAGCACTCGGAGAGCGCCTCCACCAAGGCAGATCAGCCCCCCCCCCCCCCGATGTCTGTCTGTCCATCTGTCTGTCTGTCCGTGTGCAAGATAAATCGAAAAGTTATGGACAGATTCAGATGAAACTTTCAGGAAATGTTGGTACTGGCACAAGGAACAAATGATTAAATTTTTAAAAATCCGTCCATAACTTTTGGAGTTATCTTGCACACGGTCAGACAGACAGACAGACAGACAAACCAACGCCAGCAAAAACATAACCTCCTTGGTGGAGGTAATAATTATGAATTAGATTTCTATAGCGCTTTTCAAGGCACCCAAAGTACTTCACATTATTGATCCATTATTCATTCACTGTCACATTCTCCCTCTGGTGGTGGCGATAAACATTCATACACCAGTGTGAGTGACACTGGAGGCAAGGAGGGTGAAGTGTCTTGCCCAACGGCACATGACTACAGCGGGATTTGAACTGCCAATCCCCTCAGTTGTTGGACAACCCACTCTACCTCCTGAGCCATGGCCACCCCCATAAGGACCTAGTGCTAGTTTTGTGGCAGTTTTTTTCTGTAGTCTGGTAACGTTTCATACTGTCTTTCACATAGAATTACTGTAGATAATTCATTTATCAAGACAGGGGTAGTTGTTTGTTTACCTGCTTTACTAGTTTCAGCTACTTCCTGTAGCCTTCGTCAGAAGCGTCACAATGATTTTACTGTGACATGTCTTATAGGCTGCTCAGGATGCTTCATTGTGACACTTCTGACGAAGGCTACAGGAAGTAGCTGTGACTAGTAAAGCAGGTAAACAAACAACTACCCCTGTCTTGACAAATGAATTATCTACAATGATTTTTTCTCTATATTCAACTTTCCATAAGTGATGTGTCACAAATTATTGTAATATTATTGTCCGTATTTTGTGTTTTTTTTAGTGACAATTAGGTATTTTCCTATATTTAATTTACTGATCATGTTGGTGTTCAGAAAAGCTAAGAGTAAAATTAAGAGTTATTATATCAAAAACTGAGAAAACTGAAGAAAAAGTGACTTTTTCATTCAAATTTATCATTAACTAAACATAAACCAAGTGTGTCCATCCACTCATTGATCCAACTCCATGGGTTTTACTAGTGAATCAATGTTGTAGAAGATGACAGTGTTTCCACGGTAACTACAAAGCCTCTGAACGTCCAAATGGGTCATATTTTTTTTTACTTTTTAATGTTTAATAAAGAATATTTACATGTATTAAAACAATCAAATTACCTATAAATAAATATATATATTTATAAATAATTTCCAATGAGACTAAGTTGTACAATCCACTGATAAAAACTGTATTTTGACAGTTTATCCGTGCTTATACATGTTATACATTCACAAAAATAAATTTATTCAACATTTTTTGTCGTGAAACCTCCTGTAATTACACAAGATATTTGTCAATTAACAAACAAGTCTTGTTAAACTAGCAAACAAATACTTCTTTAACGGTTAATTGTCAGTAATTTTATCTGGTTTTATGATTTTTTTTTACAGTATTAAACTTTAAATTAACAGTTTAATCTCATAAATAGAAAATCAATATTTGTGAAATTATGATACATTTGCAAATGTATTTTAACTGTATTTTTCTGTTAAAAAAAACCCAAAACATTCTTTTAAAAAATCTAAATTTTTTGGTTATTCACAGTTACAATTTTTTCGTGTTATTTTACATTTGACGTGTAAAATCACAGTCTATTTTTGTCATTTCATTGCTATTTTCCTGTATCTTGAAAATACAGGAAAAATCTGTAAAATAAACAGTGAAAATTAGGTTAAAATACAGATTTTTTTGTACAGTGCACCTGAATTCAACATGTACCAATACTTTTGACCATTTGTGTATGAGTTAGGCAATTATGCTATGAGGCTAACAATATTTCCAATATTTCTCACCTTCATTCCATCCATTCCATCACTATTTGCAATAAAGAAACTGCTGCTTCTGGAAATCTGCACACACCATAAAACCATGCAGCACATTTCCCATGTGGAGGCTCAGAGCAACGACAAAATTAGACATTAAGGCAGAAGAATGAAAACGGAGACGTCTGCAGGTAGTGACACAGAAATGGAAGAAACAGGAGTGAAGAAGAAGAAGACGATGAAGCAAAGCAGAGAGCGGTGGCCCTACAGCAGACTCAGTGGGTTTCCTCTGTGTCACAGCTAAATTAAACTCAAACTGATTATCATATTAGGGCAAACATACATAAGGCAGAAGGAGATCGGATGTCTGAGTGGATACAATACAGACATGAACAAACTGAAGCTTTGTAACAGGATAACATCCATGAACACATGAATAATCCATGGGGCCATTATTCGTAGCCCCAAACGTCTGACCCGTCTCGTCGTTTGCAGCCATCTTTCCTTGCCCAGGTGAATCTTCTTCTTCTTCTTCGATTCTTAGTGGCAGTTGGTGAACCTTGCAAGCACAACTCACGTAAACTCACGTCAGGTACAAGAACGAGCAAAGCCGAACGCAGCCGGAATGAGGGAGCCTGTGAGCCTGAGCCCAGGGCAGCTTGAGCCCAGGCACACAAACCCTAGTTTTACAGACAAATCCCGCTGCGCATTTGTGGATCTGTCACGGCAGAAGTGTAGCAAAATTCACGTGTGTAAAGAGAGCCAATCGAGAAGCCGCTTGACTTGTAACCAATGATTTGTCTGTATTTCTGGGTCTTGTAGTGAAAATACTTTGACTTTTCAAATCTGATTACACACACACAAGTTGTTTTACACATTTGCAGATTGTTGTACAGACACACAAATCTCATCACGCATTTACAGATTCATTTACACATTTGCAAATCCGACTGCGCACAGACAGATTGAAATACGGACACTCAACTCTCCCACACGCATTTGCAAATAATATTGCTACAATAATGGCCCCATACAATGGTGTATTCACCGCAGATGTAGCAGAATACATCAGGCTTATTTTTGCAAGATCTTCTAGTCGAAGCCATTTCATTCACCTGTAATATTAAAAAAAACATTAATCATAAATTGGCAAAAGTACAATCTTCAGAAGTCGTTTATTGCAAGAAATATGAAAGAATTTTGAATCATTTGATGTGAAAATGCCCATAAATGTAAGCAAAAATGTTAAAAAGCCAATATGTAGCATAGTTCAGAAAGTTGACCTGATTGAGCAAAATGAATGTGATTTTTGGATTCAGCACACCAAAATGATCCTAAATCAGCTCAAAAAACTTAAACAATAAATTTGTTGTTGACCAGTGTAATAATGATATCTTAAGTGGAGAACATCGTCTAATTCACATGTGTCAAACGTGGCCTGGGGGGCCAAAACCGGCCCACCAAAGGGTTCTATCCGGCCCTTGGGATGAATTTGTGAAATGTAAAAATGACACTGAAGATATTAACAATCAAGGATGTAAAAATCATTTTAGGTCAGTTCAATCTAAAGTGGATCAGACCATTAAAATACTATCATAATAACCTATAAATTATGAAAACTGTATTATTTTCTCTTTGTTTTAGTGTAAAAAAGTAATATTACACAAGAATATTTACAGACTTGCTTTTTACAAAAAAACATGAATAACCTGAAATCTCTTAAGAGAAGTATGTGGAATTTTAATAATTTTCTCCCTGTTATTTAATGTTTTGTGTATTTGGAGATCCACTGTGATCTCTCGGTTGTGATTCACATGTGTATATGGTAAACTAAGGCATAATATTGTTAACATTACACTTATTTTTCTTAAGCATTTGCAGGTTGTTCATGTTATGTTTGAGTACAATTCGTAGATGTAAACATTTTCATTTCGGAATTTTACTTTTTTCACTCAAAAGTTCTTATCCTATTACTTATATTATTTTACTGGCCCGGCCCACTTCCTATCATATTTGGCTGTATGTGGGCCCTGAACTAAAATGAGTTTGACACCCCTGGTCTACTTGGTACAAAAAACAATCCCACAAGAAGTAACAAAGAACAAAACAGCCCAGTACATCTATGTCAGACTAACTGCAAACTGGAGTGTTTTGTGTTTTTTTTTTTGTTTTTTTTTTCATAATGGTCTCTCTAATAGAGAGTGGGGAAGTTGGTCGTCCCACTTCTAGTCCCAGTCCCAATGATCCATGGCTGAATCTTTGTGTATCATCTTCTTGAAGCACCCAGACAAGGTGAAGTACCTTTTATGTCACAGTACACTGGAACACATGGCATCTTCAGACATGAAAGCGTGTGGTTGTTCAGGTTGAAACCATCGGTTACACAAGCCAATTAGGTAAAAACACACAAATGAACACGGAAGGAGCTAATTAATTGCCCTACCTGGAAGCAACCATGACGCCAATTATCGTATTTCACATTTGTTGCATTACCCTAAACCAGACCCCAAATTATGACATGTACGTTACAATGGAACACTAATAGAAATACTCTGAAATTCAAAATTTTAGCCTTAGTGTGAGGACATAACAAAACTTTATTACCTTTGTGAAATTTTTCAAAAATTTTTTTAGTGTTATGTAGAAAATCTATGTTAATGAAGTTACCATATTTGATTCCTTACCATAAATGGCAAATACAAAAAAAAAAAATCTAATAAGTATGTAAGTAAGAAAAGTACAAGAAAAATGCATGTAACGTGAAAGGAAGGAAAGGAAGATTAATTTTAGAACATGTGTTGATCCAGACACCTGTCCACATCCACATTCTCCCTCTGAACATCATTCCTTATATTACATTACACTGGCAATATTAGATGGTCATCTTCGATTACAAAGGACGAAGAAGGAAGGAATATCAATACAAGCGTAAACGGACGAGTGTTCTTTAACCCTTTCATGCACAAATTATGAGAACCTTAATCAAAATTTTTTCCTGAGTGTTTTTATTCCTCTTTAGGCATGAAACAAACAATGCGATTGAAAATTTTCTTCTGAAAAATAAATAAATAAAAATAAAAATAATTGGAAAAAATTTAAAAAATACATAAAAAAAAAAAAAAAAAAAATCTTATTAACCTATTTTTCATGAAGTTGCAAAAATGTCCACTCAGCTGGACACCACACATTTAATTTTTGACACACAGAAACATGTATTTACTGATAAATTGTGTGAAAACTCTGGGGAGGGCTTGTAATTCTGGGGGTTTACGCTCAGGAGAGATCTACATAATGTTACCAATTCATGTCAAAAAAAGATATGTAGTGTCTTAAAACTTAAAAACTTAAAAAAAAACAACATAAAACTTAAAAAAAAAAAAAAAAACAACGAAAAGAACAACAAAATCCATGAATATACAAGAGAACAGTGGTAGAATAGCTGTCCACTGTAGTGACCAGTATGCATGAAAGGGTTAATAAAGTTGGAGATAAAGGCACGTGTCCTTTTCTATGCAGCGCTTTAAGAAATAATACAGGAAATAACAAAGAAGTTGTTGTTGCCGTGGAAGTCGGCTGTAAAACATACCCCTGCGGCGAGAAAATGTGTCAGAGATAGAAGAAAAGGATAAAATAGTAGTTTTATTACTCCACTGAGAGGAATGATGAAGAGATAATCAAGTATGTTTTACTGAAGGGTGAAAGTAAAAGACTGAACAATAGCAGATCGTTATGACAGCTCAGGTGGGATTCAGCGGGAAAAGGAGATGGAAAGAAAAGAGAAAAATACACCCGTGGGTCTCAGTGTTTAAGAAATGAAAGGTGGCGTACAGAAAGAAAAATGACAAATATCAGGAAATGGGCTCAAAATTGTTCAATTCTAAATAGGATTGTGTGTAAAGAGGGAAAAAAACGAACAAAGAATCTATTTGACTTAGTTTAAAATGTATGATTCTAGGTCTGGATACCAAACTTTAATACTTTTATGGCACTGTTGATGCACTGATCTTACCAGTGCGTTGAAATATTTCAGGTAAAATGTAGTTTCTCAGCTTCTTATCATCATCAGATAGGATCCATGTGGACGTTCAGACTCCAGAGTAAACGTGGAAACACGATCATTTTCTGCAACATTGATTCATCAGTAACACCCATGAAGTTTGACAAACAGACGGTTGTTTTTATTTTCAGTTGAAGATATATTTTGCAAAAAAAAGTCGCTTTTCTTCAGTTTTCTCTGTTTTTATATAATCTATATTATAAAAGGGAAGTGGACTCTGTTTGTGTGTCTAGGCATCACACAAAACCTGGAAAGAGCTGACTGCTGCAGTTTGGCATACTTATGTATTTTTGATCAAGGAACAGACTAGTGAAAACAGCAAGTTGATAAGACCAATATTTTGGGAGATATTAGTAATTTTGGAATACAATAGCCTCCCAATGGCTAGTCACGTTGCTATGGCCAGAATCATAGAATCATCATTGAAGTGGGTTACCTAGCAACAGATAAACCAGGGGTGTCAAACTCATTTTAGTTCAGGGGCCACATTCAGACCAAATTGATCTCCAGTGGGCCGGACCAGTAAAACAATAACATAATAACCTGTAAATAATGACGACTCCAAATTTTTCTCTTTATTTTAGTGCAGTCAAAGTTGAATTATAAAAATATGTACATTTGCAAACTATCCAAACAAAAATGATGTGAATAACCTGAAAAAAACTGAAATTTCTTGAGAAAAATAAGTGCAATTTTAACAATATTACACCTCAACTTACCATTTCTACATGCATATTAATGGATTGGATTTACAAAGGCACAAAATATTTAATAACAGGAAGAATAATGTTAAAATTTCACTTTCAAAATTTCAGGTTTTTCGCATTTCATTGTTAAAAGATAGTTTGTAAATGTTAATATTTTCATCATTTCATGTAAGTTTTTACACTAAAACAAAGAGAAAAATTTGGAGTTGTCATTACTTATTTATAGATGTAATGTAATATTATGTTTTTGGCATTAAACTAAGAAAATTTGGAGTCATTATTTATCAGTTATTATGTTGTTATTTTAGTTGAAATCACATTGGTCTGTATGCGGAGCCTGAACAAAAACGACTTCGACATCCTTGATTGTTTGTATCTTAAGTGTAATTTTTGCACTTTGCAAATTCATCTCGCGGGCCAGATTGGAACCTTTGGCGGGCCGCATTTGGCCCTCGGGCTGAATGTTTGACACCCCTGAGATAAACACTAGGGCCATGTTGCCATGGTGTCAAATGACGTGAAGAAACAGATATGTCAGCTGAGAGGTTATTCAACTGAAAATACCAGTGGAATTTACCCAGAAAGTAAAGGAATAAGATGTAGAAATAAATGAAATAACCAGTGAAATAACACATTTAAAAATGAGGGAAATGATAGCAACAGAAAGGAAATGCATAAAAAGGTGGAAAGACAAGGGAAATTAAAAGATTTGACTTAGGAAATAAATTATGTTTATCCTTATGTGGTGATATAATAATAAACTGTGTAGTTAGATTTTGTAGATAGATAGATAGATAGATAGAGAGAGAGAGAGAGAGAGAGAAAGAGAGAGAGAGAGAGAAATAGAGAGAGAGAGAGAAAGAGAGAGAGAGAGAAATAGATAGAGAGAAAGAGAGAGAGAGAAATAGAGAGAAAGAGGGAGAGAGAGAGAAAAAGAAACAGATATAG